>NC_052051.1:136413833-136463392 GCF_903992535.2 Arvicola amphibius
ATCTAAATCTCTGAAAACCACATTATGATGTAAGATTGGAGAATTAACACATGCTTGAAAATCCACATAAAAGCTTGAGGTAAAGGTATTCTGCTGGCTCTCCAGCTTGTTGCTTTTGGTGATTCTTAGGGACAGCTATAGAGAAAAAGCGGTGTACCAAGTATCAGATGTACTAGTCTGTTCAAGTCAGGAATCCACATCTGGAGCAGCTGGAATCATGATTTGATTAAGTTTGTGATAATTGCCTGGTTAACCTTGTTGCTGGCCTCAGTAGGCCTTTGGGATCGATCCATCTTTGGAAAACCGCTAGGTGGCAGTATAGCTTAATAGTTTTCCGGCTACTAGCGTCCCATGCCTCAGTGGATGACATTCAGTTTGCAAAACGTGTGTGATATTAGCATCTGTTTAACAAGCTTTTCGTGAGTTTAAACGCACTAATAACGTAGAGTACTTACACTGGTGTCTGGTCCAGTGTGTTTCTGCATGTTGACATGCACTTGCTGTTAGGGTGGCGGTGACATTGAAAGCATGTTTGCCTGATGCTAGCTGAGTTTTCTGATTTTATAATCTGCTTATTGGTGTCTGCAACTTGGCATTTCCAAAGAACAATCTCCAAGTCAACCGGCTGCTGGGGTGTCAGGGAAGATGACCACAGCTCTCCTTGCAGGGGTGGCATCTCCCTTTTCATTGCTGACTTTTTGAGATGGGGTACATTAGCCCCACAGACACCTCAGTCTCACTCCCTGTCCTGAACTTCAGCAGCCCAGCACCACGGAGCTTACTTAGTCCCTGCATTTTAGCTGCCTAGCTAAGGGATAACCTTACTCTGGTTAGCATTCCCATGCTATCTCTTTACCCACGGTGTCATTCATTAACCCGTGCTGCTCAGCTGTGGAGCCTAAAGCTCTGAATTGAACATTTGATAGGAAGGGAGAAGAGGCAAGAACCCGGGAAGAGGGAAAAGGGAGTGTGGATCCTTGTGCGCTCAGAACACTTTGGATTGTAGACATTCATCAACTTAGGGTGGGCTTTGGGCCCAATGGAATGACAGTCAAGCAACTTGGCCTCAAATAGCCAGCACCATGCTGGTCCGAGGAGGTCACCTGTGCACCATGCAGGCCTCCACTAGCTGCGTCTCCATCCTTTTCCTGTAGCTTTTCTCACCGTGCCACTGTGCTACCCCTATGAGCTTTTAATGGCCACAAGGGTGGATATTATATTGAGAGGGAAATTGCCCTTGAAATCTGAGCAACCCATAGGGCCGGGGAGTAGGCTGCTTGTCACGGGAACAGGGTGGTTCTAGTCTCCGCAACTAACTTTGCAGGAAATGCAGCTTAGGAAGGGGAGACGACTTGGCACAGGGTCCGCCTTGAAATGCTCCACCCGCCTGCCTCCTGCTCTCAAGAGCTAGGATTGCAGGCATACAACTAGGTTTGAGTTCTCAGAAGCAATGCTACTGTCCTCCCAATGAAGTAGACCTAGCATTGAGTCTAGCCAGGATGGTAACAGGGATGTCAGGTCTTCTGAAGGTAACAGAACTTGCTCTTCATTCTTGACATTTAGGAATGGTATATGTGTGCATGTGTGTGCATGCACACGTGTGTGCATGTACATGTGTGTGCATGCCTGCCTCTCTGTCTGTGCTCATTTATGGGTGTAGCTGAAAGCACCAGCAGGTGTATGTACATATTCTTCATCCTTCCACCTTGGAAGCCTTTTTGTGCCTGACAGAGATCATACCAATCCATGTTCTTGCTATTTGTACACTATTTGCAAATAACAGCAGATTTTTGTGTATTTTTAAAGACTTCCAAAAAACATCATCTTTTGATTGTTAATATTGATTTTTCAATTGGACGGGATCTAAAAATCACCTATGAGATAAGCCTCTGGTCATGCCTGTGAGGAATCCTTAGATGAGGTTGGATGAGGTGGGAAGACCCACCTTAACTGGGCAGCACCGTTCCATGGACTGGGGGCCTGGACCGGGTAAGAAAAGGGAGCAGAGCCCCAGAATTCATCCCTCTCGGCTTCCTGATATCTCATTTAGTGTGACAGGCTGCCTCACACTTCTGCCACCGTGACTCTTCCCGGCCACAATGAACTGTAACCCTTCAACTGTGTGAGACATAATGCATCCTCCCTTCGGCTGCTTCGGACAGGTCTGTTATTATGGTAACAAGAAAAGCGATCAGCTCAGACCTCAGGATGCTTACTTGTGCTTTCTGTGTCTACTTTTTGCTGATTAGAATTTTTATATCTCTGTAATAGCCAATTAGTTGTCTCTCTTTTTAAGTCATGACAAGAACTCTTAACACGAGATCTACCCTTTAAACACAAGTCTGCCTTCCATGTGTTACTTCAGCGAATTCTTGTGTGTGTATGGGAACGTGGTGTAAGTGTATGTAGTGTGCATGCATGTGTGGGTAATGAACCTGGAGCAAGGCTGGTGGATGACAAGCCCTAGTGATACCCTTATTTTAGATATGCTCAGAATAATGAATATTTTGTAATGTTTGTGTAGAACGCTCTGTTTATTCCATTTGATATGATACCATTTTGTTCTGAAGTTTTGCTATACTCTGTTGGGGTGACCCATCTATTTGTGAGCGTGGGGTATTGAAGCCACCCACTATTTCTGTATTGGAGTTAGTCTGTGGCTTTAAGTCTAGTGGTGTTTTCTTATGATATTGGCTGCACTTGCATTTGGTGCATGTATGGTCAGAATCTAATAGCTTCTTGATGGATAACTTCCTAAATTGGGATGAAGTGGCCTTTGTGTCTTCTGACCAGTTTGTTTTGTCAGATACTTAACACTGAATTTTTTTTCATTGCCAGCATCATACTCTGTTTTTCCTCAGTATCTCATGTCTCTTTATTGAATTCTATTTTAATATCCTGTATCGACTTCCTTATTCCATTTAACTGTTGTTCATTTGTGTTCTTTTGAATCAATTCAGACATTTGTTTTTATGTTTTCTTCCACTTATTTGAATGTATTTAACATCATTTTGCTGGATTCCGTGTCAGGCATTTCATTTAGGTCATATTTAGTAGGAATCATTATTTTGAAATTGGTAGATTTTGGAGGAGATGCGCTGTCTTGGTTTTTCATGTTACTGACATTTTTGCTTTGCGACTTGTACCTTAGGAGTTAAATCTGTGGATGAAGTTTTTAAAGGTTCGTTTTTAAGTCTCCTTTTCTTCTTTCACCGGAAACGTTTGCAGTGTTCCAGAGGGACTAGGGAGAGGTGTCATTTTATGAGGGCAGCTTCTCCACTCCTCTCCAGGCACGAACACCGTCTGAAGCGGTCGTCACTATCCATGGGTAGAAACAGTCAACTCTAACGCCATCAACCCTTAGGTAAGAAGACATGGATAGCAACACGTGTGCTCTCCTTAGTAGCTTTTGCCACTCTGGGTGTTGTACTGAGAGCCAACATATGTAACAATATATTAATCACTGGATATAGGAGGGGGAACACAGGAAGAGAGGGATGAGGGAATTTGGCTGGAAGTAGACCGAAGAGGGGAAGGTAAGAACATGTATCAGATAATATCAGTCTTGTTTACAGAAGGCTGGTAAACTAGGCCAGGCTGTATTCTTTGGGAGAGGAATAAATAAAAGGAAAGAGTTAGGAAGGGGGAAAAGCAATGTCAAGCAGGAACTCAGCGGAGCTGAGCTGGCTTGCTGAAATGGCAATGGGTACTAAAATGATATGAAAGGAGAGAGCAGGGTGGAGATAAAGATATGAAAATTGATTGGCCTGATTGTAACTGAGGCTTTTTGTTCCACCCAGTCTTGCAGTCACTTTTAAAATAACCACTTTGAGGTTTAATATTAATTATTAATGTTTGGCCGATGGTTCAGGTTTATTATTAGCTAGTTCTTACATTTAAATTAACCCATTCCTATTAATCTGTGTATTGCTACATGGCCCATGGCTTGACGTGGTGCTCTGGCATATTGTTCCTGGGTGGATGGATGGCATCTCTCTGACTCCACCCTTCTACTCCCTATATCTCTGCTTTGTTTTCCCACCTGGTTCTATTCTGCATGGCTATTGGCCAAATCAGCTTCTTTATTAACTATTGGTAAAGAAACATATTCACAGCAGACAGACATCCCACATCATTTCACCCTTTCTGTTTAATCAAAAAGGAAGGTTTTTAACTTTAACATAGTAAAATTGCTTATAATAAAATGGTTATCCAGCAAGAATTACAGTTAACAATATGATATCCCATATCACCTGATCGTTGTGATTACTGACTTTTGTTTGTGCGCTCTCTCTCTCTCTCTCTCTCTCTCTCTCTCTCTCCCCCCCCCCTCTCTCTCATTCCATTCCTGAGTCCTGAAATGCTGTAAGTTTAGCAAAGGCCTGTTCCTTCTCCCCTTCAGCCTTCTTTTGGAGGATCCTACCACTGATGCTATCCAGGTCTGTGAAGAGTGTCTCACAGGCAGAGTCTCAGATCTGGTCACTCCTCGGCGAATTGTTATTTTTTTTTTCTTTTTTTTTTTTTTTTTTTTTTTTTTTTTTTTTTGGTTTTTCGAGACAGGGTTTCTCTGTGGCTTTAGAGCCTGTCCTGGAACTAGCTCTTGTAGACCAGGCTGGTCTCGAACTCACAGAGATCCGCCTGCCTCTGCCTCCCGAGTGCTGGGATTAAAGGCGTGCGCCACCATCGCCCGGTTTATTTTTCTATTCTTGCAGTGTAGATTAACCAGCTATGTAACTCTGCTCTTTTGTGTTTTACCCCCTTCATCCACCCCCACCTTGGTGGTTAATTTCTTGTGTGATTTGAATATGTATAACTGTGAGCTACCCTGAACCATTTCGCAGTTAAACTTTTGGAATGGGCTTCTCATGAATGTTTCCTTGTGAAAGTCATTACAGAGTAGCTTTTGCCATGGTGACTGTTGTGTCAAGAGTCAGTACACAGTGCCTGTCTCCTGGACTCATCTTCTGGGTGGAGTTCCCTCATGGGCAGGTGGATTCAGTTCCCACGCTGTCTCAGGGAGTGGCCTGCAGGTTGGTAATTACCACACATGGCCTCAGACAGATGCTGCACCTCCTCAGCATGTCCTTGTAAGGTGGAAGAAAGTTTCCTAACTCCCTTGTGATTGAGCAGTAATCCTTTCTGTCTTACGGTGTTTTGGCAAGAGCTATTTCTAGCTCCCCTGCTTCCCATTGGCTCAGGGCTATTGCTACTATCAGAAGAAAAGCAGAAGGTCTAGTTCCAGCTCTGAGGACCTCCAGGCTCCCAAAGCGTCTGCTCCCACTTGCCCAGTGCTCTGATTTCTGCCGTTGTTTCTGCCTCCCAGGGTTTTCCCTCTTTTTCTTTAAAGCTAAATATATTAACCTATATCTTTCACATTTTAGCCTACTTTGCCCTTGAGGCTCATCTGGGCCAAAATCTTTGTGTAGAGGATTATAGACCCTCATGGCTGCAGCTCCATCCTCTGATTGCTTAAATGGGGCAGCCTTTGCTGCATCCTGCTTCAAGGCAGCCTCAGGTGTGGTATCTTTTTGAGCCTCAGCTTCTTCATCTGTGAGAAGAAGACAGTGGCATTCCCTTCCTCGCAGGAGTGCTGCATGCTCAGAATGAAATGAGATGGAAGTGCAGGCACTCAGACCAGAGTCACTCACACTCATGCAATCCAGCCAGTGAGTCACACTCACACAATCCAGCCAGTGAGTCACACTCACGCAATCCAGCCAGTGAGTCACACTCACACAATCCAGCCAGTGAGTCACACTCACACAATCCAGCCAGTGATTATGGCGCTGATCCTTTGCGCTCCAAGTTACTTCTTTTAAAGATGGCTCTGGGCTGGATATGGTGGCACATTCTGTTAGTCCCAGTACTTGTGAGGCAGAGGCAGGTGGATCTCTGAGTTCAAGGCCAACCTGGTCTACAAAGTGAGTTCTAAGACAACCAGGGCCTGTCTCAAAAAACAAAACAAAACAAACAAACAAGCAAAATAGCCCCCGAGATAACAACAAAACAAACACAACAACAACACCACAACCACAATACTGTTTTAAAGATAGAAATGGTTTTAAAGATTGTACTTTCTAAGCTGAGTACTTTCTGAAAGTTTGAAGGTTCTTTACTTTAGTAAGAAGTCAGCTTTAGCCAAGCTAGAAGCTCAGTAGCCTGGGTATAATGGTTTCTGTATCATCATAAGTTTCTCCCACACGTGGCGTACCTTCAAGCCCCACTACCCAAGCCTTAGCAATTATATTCTTTCCCCAGTGACTCCTCATGAACTCGCTGTAGGGGACACAATCGGGTCTCAGTAGCACCCAAGCTTCCTTTTTGTGTCTTGTTTCCTCAATGTTTTGCCACCCATCCCTAAGTGTTTGCTGAAACCACCTAGTAGGGTTTGATTAGAGTTCTCAGTACAGGGCAGTCTACTTGATTAGCGTGCAGGAAATCGGGGACTTAATCCGTAGTAACACCTGGGTCAAAATGCAAAACAAAAACAAGAAAGAAAGAGAAATGAATAACTACATAATAAATAATTTCCCTCCCTCTCTGACCATGCAGGTATACTGACCTCTACAAGGGCCCCTGTAGCCTCACAAAGGGAGTGGACGTTACAGGACGCCTTTTTATCTCTACCTATAAGGCTCCCTTCCTCCCCTTATGCAGAACCTTGGCTTTAGGATGGTCAAATGTTTACCAAAAGAAAAGGTTTAGACAAAGTTTGTCTCGTTCTCCTTGGGCTGTGAAAAAGATTAAGTTTTCATGCAATGACCACCATCGAAGTATGCAAACAGAGCTAAAATCGCATAATACCTTCTTCACACAGTGTTGCGGTCAGGCATTTACCGAAGCCAGGCATGGGGTCTTTGCGGTGCTAAGAGGCTCAGTAGAGGGTTGAAATCAGGACACTCGAGACCCTTTCCCAGCAGCTGTCATTTAAAACCGAAACTTAGTTATTTATTTCTATGTATGTTTATATGGTTCACGGAGACTTGAAGCACCAGCAGTCAGATGCTGTAGAGTGGACGGTGTAGACCGTCTGACATTGATTTGATTGGCTCTCTCTGACTTTTAGAAAGGTTCTTTCTCAGATATTCTGTACCGTGTAGGTCTGTTAAAGTTACTACTTTAAACAGCACCAAAGAAGTGTACTTTTGCTTGTATTTTGCAACAGCCAACTTTCCCTGGTCTTTCTTGGTAGCGTGCTCAGTGAGTGGCTACTGGAACCTGAGAAGAATGTGACTCACCTGTTAGCGTTGTGGGCATTCCCCGACTCTTGTTGAGTCTTGCCTTGCTGTCTAGATTTTCCCCTGTACTCTAGCCCGTGTTTTATGAAGTGCATTTTCTGTGCTGAGATTGCTTTTCCAGCTTTTTTTTTATTTACTAATCTGTTTCCCCAGGTATGGTTTGAGAAGAATCAACAGCACAGCACAAAATAACAGACAGCTTTGGTGTGACACGGAAACAGCATACTGGGCGAGGTATTGCATCCTCACCGTGGCCAGCTCAGCACTTGCTCAACTCTGTTCTCCGCTGCTGAGCTGGCCACGGTTTTTCCCGGCTTGGGAAACTGATTAAGCTGAGAGCCAGTGAGAGGATGAGCAGTGGTGCCCAGCGTTCCTTGAAGTTCTAGGTTTTAAAATTGTGCAACAAATATTACGTCGCCTTAGGTCTCATTTCCCCACTAGGTTTCATCACGAAGGAAAAGTTCTTTGGCACAGAATGCTTTAGATAGTCTACCATTAATTACCAGTGTGTAGCGTATTCTCTTCTAGGGGTGAACACCGCTCGTTTAGTTGACATATTCTCATTTGGCATCTAGTGTGGTTAGGTGTCAATTTTTTTAGGTCTCTCTCTCTCTCTCTCTCTCTCTCTCTCTCTCTCTGTCTGTCTTAGGGTATTTCTTTGTAGCTTTGGAGTCTGTCCTGGCACTCACCCTCACAGAGATCTGCTTGCCTCTCTGCCTCCCAAGTGCTGAGATTAAAGGTGTGCACCACCACCACCACCACCACCTGGTTAGAAGATGTCAATTCTTGAACTGGTATAAAGAAAGTAGAAAGGTTGCTGGACTACAATTAAGGGCAAAATAATGCTAAGGGATAGTGGATAATATTGATTACAGGCACAGGTTTGCTCTAAACGCTGATATGACCTTCACAGCCATCCTCTGAGGCAGGTACCATCATTTCCCCATTTCATTGCAGTAGAAACCTAAGCACAGAGGTTTTGTATTTTCTCAAAGCCACACAGTTTGCTGGGGCATACGTGGGTTCCAAATCAGGTCTGTACCTCACTGTGTTCTAGGACGTGCTGGGCCCCTCCTACTGCCTTAGTTGACTTCTGTGCTGAGTGGCCTAGGAGTCTTCCTTGTGTCCTCATCCACCGTAGGTTTGTTCTTGCCTGCCAGGCCCCTCGGCTGCATCAAGGAGAGCCTGTGTGTGTTCACTGGTCTCGAGAAGACAAATAAGGTGGCTGAAGCCTGGCTCCATGTCACATGTATGAGTGCTCACCAGCATTTACTTTATTCTGTAGATACTTTGTGGATACATGTTTAGCTAAGCAGGGTGACTCGCAAACAGACAAGCCTAGAATCCTACGGAACACATGAGCAAAGAATCACAAATCAGGAAACTGAATAGAAATAAAGGTTAAAAAAGAATGTAGTTCCATGCCTGTAAGGATGAGCAGATGGAAGCCATAGCAGACGGGGTCGTGTAAGCCTCCAGCAAAGGCGGGAGAGCTTAGGGGACAATCCAGGAGAGCAGTGTGCTTGGAAAGTCAGGGCTGGTGAGACTCACTCAAAGCAAGTCGCAGAGGAGGTTCTAGAAATGAGCATTTAACTACAAAACTGGTGCTATTTTATTTGACATAAGTCTTTTGATACAGATGTGATGGACCGGAAGGAACGCTGAACGACGGAGGGTTCTGTTACGGAGAGCACACATCTAAGTCTCAAATTCTTCATATGTAAGTTGGGGATGGTAATAGTGTCCGTAGAGTGGTTGTTAGAATATGAATGCCTCAGTGGAGTTGGTTTCTATATTAGACAGCATTCCCTAAAGGAACAGAACTGACTATAGATACATATGTGTATATATATATATATATATACACACACACACACACACACACACACGTATATATATATATATATATATATATATAAAATGTGTGTCCATGTGTATGTATATATGCATAATCTATATAAATCACATATATTATATATATATATATATAATATAATAAACACACACATGCTGTGTTCTAGGTAGTCCAATAATGACTGTCTCACAGAAAGGCCAGGAATCTGATAATTGCTCAGCCCACGAGGCTGGATGTCTCAGCCGTTCCAATCTGGTGCTAGAGTTCCAAGAGTCCCTAGAAAGCTGCTGGTCTTCAGGCAACATTGGAATCCCCAAGAACATTGGTTCTAATACCAGTGAAGAAATGTCTCAGTAGCAGGGGGAGTGAGGGCAAGTAGGCAAAAAGCAGAAGCCTCCTCCTCATTGTTCTTTCAGAGGGGCTGCCACCAGCAGGCAGGACCCAGACTTAGCGTGGGTCTTCTCACCTCACATAATTCAGTCAAGAAAATCCTCACAGACATGCCTGACTGTTGGAGTTTTAATGACCTGAACCAATCTTGCTCACCCCTAAACTAAAGGCCTGGCCTCTGAACTTGTCCTACCTCTTGAACTAAGTCCTACCTCCTTGGGTTTGTTTTTTGAGACTGGCCTTGAACTTCTGTTCCTCCTGCCTCTGCCCTGTGAGTGTTGGGATGACACGCATTGCATCTGTTTTATGAGATGCTGGTGATTTGAACTTGGGGAGCTTCATGCATGCTAGGCAAGCCCTATAATAACTGAGCCACAATTCCGCTTAAAGTCCATCGTCTTACTGTCTCACATAGGGATTAGGTTGTAACACATGGTGCCTTGGGAGGATATTTGAATGTCACCTGAGCCATCACATAACTGAATACCATCCTTGGCAGATGGCACTGTGAGCTCTGGTTCCTGGCTGTCTGGCAGGTGGACATACTCCTTACAAGAACTTGCTCTCAGCAGCTACTTTCCACTCTCTGCTTTGCTCATGATCTCTGGCATTGCCTTCTACACTGCAGTGGTTTGAAAAAGAGTGGTCCCCATAGGTTCATGTATTTGAATGCTTATTCATGATAGAGTGGAACTATTTGAGAAGGATTAAGAGATATGGCCTTGTGGAGTGGATGTGGCCTTCTTGGAGGAAATGTGTTACTGGGGGTGGGCTTTGAGCTTTAAAAAGCCCATGCTAGGGCCAGTCTCTCTCTCTCTCTCTCTCTCTCTCTCTCTCTCTCTCTCTCTCTCTCTCTCTCTCTCTCTCTCTCTCTCTCTCTCCCTGTAGATCAGGAGGAGTCAGTTACTGCTCCAGGGTCATGAACTCTTCCATGCTTTCTGTGCTCTCCACAATGATTATAACAGACTAAACCTTTGAAACTGCACATAAGCCCCCAATTAAATGTTTTCTTTTATAAGAGTTACCTTCTCATGGTGTCTCTTCACAGGAATAGAACAGTGACTAAGACAGAAATTGGTACCAGGAGTGGGATATTGCTGTGACAGACCTTACCATGCTGTTTGTTGGAGGAATATGGACTTTGAGATACTGGACTAGAAAAGCATTTGGACACTTAAATGTGGCTTAATGGGCCATCCTAGTAAGAGCATGGAAGACAGTGGTGCTGGAGGTGACCTGGAATGTGGGGTCCCAGATCAAAAGGTTTTAGAGGGGAAGAATATTACATAGCCTAGAGACTATTCTTGTGATATTTTGGCAAAGATATTGATCACATTCTGCTCTTGTCCTAAAAGTTTGCCAGAGACTAAATTGAAGAGTGGCATTGACAGAGAAGGTTTCAAACAGCCTGGTGTTAACCGTGTCCTGTAGCTACTAGTTGTCACTCTAAGCTAAGTTTCCAACTTGTGAAAGAGAATTAAAAAAAAAAAACTTAAGCTTAAGCTTCTTTAAAACTATGCTGTTGATGGAAACTGTCAACAACAGAAAGCTGATGCAAATGGTAATTAAATGACGGGAGGGGGTCATGTTCCAGTCCCACAAAGCAGCAGAACTTAGCAGCCTTGGACATGTGGTTCTGGCTTTAGAGTCAAGAATATAAGAAAGGGGTTGTAGACTCTCTATCTGTGACTAAGGAAAGCTGTCTAGGCCAGGTGAGGGCCAGGGTGTTCCTGCATGGAGGCCCAGAGAGGCCATTGCATGGAGCAGTGAAGGTGAAGCCTGCATTGTGTTGGAGACCCCACCCAAGGTGTTGGAAATGCCACAGTTGTGGGATACCTACCAAGAAAAACTGCTAAGATGGGGTAGAACCAGTCCAAGAAAAAGAAGTGTGTTGCAGTCAACAAAGCTGAAAGGAGTTGGAGATCTGGGAGAATGTTTTGACATCAGACATGGAGATGTAGAATTTGAAGTTTGGCTTGCTAGCTTTTGGCTTTGCTTTGGTCTAATATTGTCTCCCTATGTTCCCTTTCCTCCCCTTTAGAATGATAATATGTATTCTGTGCCATTGTATGTTGGAAGTATGTAGTCTGTCTTTTTAATTTTGATTTTACAGGGGGTTACAATTACTCAAGAGATTTCCTTGAGTCTCAGAAGACACTTTGAACTTTGTACTTTTAAACAATGTTGAGACTGTAATAGGCTTCAAAAGTTCAACTTTTGAAGTTGGACCTACCACATTTTTCATTATGTTATGGCTACTAACCGATGGGGCCAGGGAGTGGAATGTGGTGGTTTGAATAAAAATGGTCACCAAAGGCTCATATAGTTGAATGCTTGGTCATCAGGGAGTGGAACTATTTGAGAAGGTATGTGTCTGCGCGTGTCTTAGAAGACAGAGACAGTTGCATGTGGAAACACACACACACACACACACACACACACACACACACACATTTCTTTTCTTGAGTAAGCAGCTTGCAAAGAGGGTTGTTAAAGATGAAGACTGAAGGGTCACAGCCTCACCGCTCTGACGAGCCTGTGCAAGAGTCTGCTCTCTGTTGGGTGGATTGCCGTGTGGTTTCTGTGGTAGGGTCTGGGGTTTGCTCTCCATTGTCACCTCCTGGCACACTCTCTTCTTGAAGAACGCCCTCTCCTCTTCATGGGTCTACAGTTTCCACTCACAGAATGTGAATAGAACAGGGACGGTACACACAGACTTTACACAAACAAAGAATAAACACTTATACACACTTTTAAAGACATCGCAATGCCATCTTGTGAGAGCTTTACATGACCCTCATTAAATTCTGATTTTTGTGCTTATTTAAAGAGGCCTATGTCTAAGAGTGTTCATTCAGAATCAGGCCTTTTGACCACAAGTTGACAGCTGGGAGGCGAAGGCAAGCACTAAGATTTCTGACAGCTGGTCTTGCTAATTACTCCTCCCAGAGAAGACAAGGCCTAGGACCCAGCGTGTGTGGGGTATCCACTTGTGTAGTCTCACACTCTATTCCAGCCTGAAATGTGTGGGCAGAAGGGTGGGAAAACCACTTCTGCTGTCCTCCAGGGTCCAGCAGGGGCCTTGGAACAGCCTACTGGCTAGAGCCCTCATCATGGAATCGCTGTTACAAAGCACCCCCTATAGTCTGCCTTGAAGTGAAGAGGGGCTTACTTTGTTCCCAGTCCGAAGGCTCAAGTCCAAGGTGGAGTAGTCCTATTTCCTTCGTCTCTGGTGAGGATGGGGGTATAGAAACGGTGAGAAGTACTTCATGGGACAGGCAGCATCGAGAGCTAGGAAGCAGAGATAAGGGACGGCATGAAGGACACAAAGTCCCAGATATGCCACCTCCAGTAAGCTAAGGAGTCCCTACTAGACCCCACCTAATATTGCCATCTTAGGGATGGACGTTAGGGATGGAGAACTTATTTCTCTTGGGGAAAGGGCACAGAGGATGGTGTCACTTATTTCATTGTCTCCAGCCCAGCAGATAAAACGTTGCCTCCTCCAGGGAGCAGTAACTTTCTATCAGCTGGGGCTCTGGACAGCTCTCATATCACTGGGAGCAGAGAACCCACCAGTTATCAGACTACGCCTGTGGCAGGGACCTCTTCGATAGTGCTGCCTCTTCCCTCCTAATGACCGTGCCTTGTGGTTTTGGCCCTGGAACTGGAACCTCCCTCTGTGGTGCCCATTATCCTTTGGGTTAGGTTAGGTGAGGAATACGGTCACCTGAAATTTGCCCTGACCTCCCTTCTATAGGGGCCCATGACTGGCCATGTTTATATGTGGACATTCCCTCATCTCTCTCTTCTTCTATCTTCTCCTCCTTCCTTCATGTATCTTTATATTTACAACGTAAAGACTGTCATGGAACATTTTAGTTGAAAAGTCTCAGTAACACAAGAGATCATGCATTACAAGAGAACATCTACTCCCTTTCTCAGCTGCAAGGAGAAGGGTATGCCTGCTCTGATTCCTGCTGGCTCTTCCGCAGTTCAGGGGAGTGCACGGGGTGGTGGGAATGACCAGATGTGCATGCACAGGCACACACACATTCATGCTCTGTGTGTTAAGTAGCATCACATGGAAACTATAGGTTACATAGTGATGTCTTCAGACTCTTTCTCGACTCTTGACATAGACTTCTTTCTCACTACTAAATCCCCATGCCTACCTATAGGTTTCTAGAGTGCTGTCCTCAGCCTCGGCCCATAGCCTCCTGATGTTCAGGTGTGAGTATATTTCGGGGGAGGACACCCATGTGGACTCTTACCTAACAACTCTGCTGGGTCTGCTGCCTGATATTTAAATTTCTCCGGAAGTTGATCTCAGGAGAAATTCTTTTGTCTGGGAGTGGTAGGGAGTGTTGAGGTCTGGATGGGGTCATTAGCAACTTGGCATGTGGAAGCTCTCTCTCTCTCTCTCTCTCTCTCTCTCTCTCTCTCTCTCTCTCTCTCTCTCTCTCTCCTCTCTCAATTCTACCTCAGCCTGCTGACTGGGAAACCTGATTTTAAGACATGAGAGAGTAAGCGTTATTAGTGACTCACTCCAGTCCTGATGCTTTCAAACATCAGGAATCTATTGTCCCCTAGGTTTGGAGGTCATAAATCCATACTGAGGTGCCAAAAGGCGGTACCAGAGAGATGGTTCACCAAGTTAGGAGCATTCATCATGTGGGGTAGATTTTGTCATCTTCATACAAGCGACGGTCACCTGGGGAGAAGGCACCTCCATTGAGAACATGCCTCCATTAGATAGGACTGTAAGCATGTTTGTGGTGCATTTTCTTGATAAACAATTGATGTAGGGGGGCCCAACCTACTGTGGGTGGTGCCATCCCTGGGCACTTGGTCCTGCCTGGGTTTTGTAACAAAGCAGGCTTAGAAAGCCATGGCAAACAAGCCAGTAAGCAGAATTCCTCCATGGTCTCTGGTTCAGTTCGGCTTCCAGGTTCCTGTCCTGACTTCTCTTCATGAGGGATTATAAGCTGTAAACTTAAGTAAACCTTCCTCCCTTAGTACTTTAGTGGTGGTCTTTATTACAGCAAGGAAAACCACAGGAACTAGGATGCTGTTCTTTCAGTGGGCTGCAGTTTGGTTCACCATGACCTCTGGAGGCTCACAACTCTATATAACTTCAGCTCCCAGGGATCCAGTACTCTCTTTCTGGTCTCCAAGGACACTCACACAAGTATACATGCAACATGCATATCCACATAAAATAATAAGCTCATACACATACATGTAATAAACTAAACACAGCAAATTGTCATCAAGGCCATGCTCTCCCTGGAATTGAGGGGAGGGTCTTTCCTCCTCCTAACATCCAGCTACTGTAATCCTCCATGTTCTCTGAGTTGTGAGGAGGGTCACACCATTCTCTGCCGCCATTGGCCCATGAGGGTGCTCTATGTCTCTCACTCTTTCTATTTTTTTAGACTTTCCTGTCTATTGCAATAAAAATAAAATAAACACTGTTCCTCCAACACAAAAGAACCCGATGTCTCACATTAGGAAAGGAGCTGTGCAGAGTATCATAACCACACCACAAACTATCATGCAGTCCTTAAAAAGAATGGATGGGGCTGCAGAGATGGCTCAGTGGTCAAGAGCACCTGGCTCAGTTCCCAGAGTCCACAAGATGGTGCACAACCACCCGTAACTCCATTTCCAGGGACTCTGCCAACTTCTGATCTTCAAGGCAAAATATTTACTCAAATAAAATAAATAAAAATTAAAAAAGGAGCTGGAAGGTGGTGGCACACGCCTTTAATCCCAACACTCGGGAAGCAGAGACTAGAGGATCTCTGTGAGTTCGAGGCCAGCCTGGTCTACAGAGCGAATTCCAGGACAGGCTCCAAAGCTACAGAGAAACCGTTTTGAAAAACCAAACAACAAACAAAAAAGGATGGAAAATGGTCTACAATGTGATGGAAGGCTGGAAAATGTCAAAACATAAAGTGCAATTTCTACTTTATACAAGACTCAAGTATTAAACAGAGTGTATCTTGGGGGGATGGATGGCATCACTGATGTCTGTATTTTATGTTTCTGTGCTTTCAGCTTGTCTATAGTGAGGACTTTTATGGATAGGAAGAAATTTATTTTAATTAACTTTTAAAGTTAGCATACAAAAGAATGTTTCTTTATGACATTTGCCCACATATGTATTACTATACTTTGCTCATCTTCTTCCTCCCCTCTCTCTGGTCCGTTCTTTTTCTCCCTTCCTTCTTTTTTGATTTTAGACAGGTTCTCAGTGTGTATCCCTGACCTTTCTGGAACTCAGTCTGTAGACTAGGCTGGCCTCTAATTCAGAGCCTCTGCCTTCTGAGTGCTGATTAAAGGCATATGTCACCATGCCCAGTCTTGCTTTTGCTGTTTTGAGACAAGGTCTTGCTACATAACTCTGGCTGGCTTGGAACTCTCCATCCTCCCCCTCAGCATCCTGAATGTTGGGTGTATGGCAGGTGTAAGTTACTATGCCCAGCTGAGTTGTCTCCTCCTCACTTTCTCTCCTCTCTCCCTCCTCTCTAGCTAACCATTCATATTGGGATAGATGTCTACTATGCTACAGTATGAACCTACTCTACTTTATATAATGGCACCTATGATGACCTAATCTTCAATAAAATCACACTTTGATGCCTGACACAGAGAACTTCTGTGTGTCTTTTCATCCCTACCCCCTCAAGAGGAGCATAATTCAACCTGCAGCAGGGCCTTTTTAGTTCTTTCCCACACCTGTAGTAGCCTGCCTGCCTGCCTGCCTTCCTCCCTCCTTCCATCTCTGTCTCTGTCTCTGTCTCTGTCTCTGTCTCTCTCTCTCTCCCTCCCTCCTTTCTTGTCTTTTTTATGCTGGGGCTGAAATCCAGGACCTTCTGCATGTTCAGGAGGTGTTATACCTTAGCTACACTCTCTGCGCCCACTCACTCCGCTTATTACCCCGATGAGATTGTAAAATTTCCAAGAGAAGACATATTTCCCATATGCAGTGACAAACCAAGAAGCTTCATGGCTAGCTCTGGTTTTCAGCCTCTGGCCTATAGTTCTGGGCACTCTGTGCTGTGGAAGACTTCTTTGAATTTGTTTGTGACATTTACAAGTCGGGGAACTCCACCAGTGGATTCTGGATGTTTGGTCTCCAGGATAAAGCAGAACACCTGCTTATGTGAGCATCCCATCCTGTGTTCCCCCTAGCCCAGAGCACAGCAGGGGCTTCCCAAGTTGGGCAGAAGTACCTCCTCTTTTTTGCTCCCCAGCTGGGTCAGCTGCCACTCATCACTCAGCCAACTTCACTTGAACCAGCTGCCACCAAAAGAATATTAAGGGAATAAATGAATAAATACTTGTTGATGATGTGGGTGGTGAATAAAATGTGCTTGGGATTCCTGTTTACTTTGCGGTCATCTGAATCTTCCCCAGTGAAACTGCCATCCTCACTGCTCTGCCGAGACAGCCGGTGGCAGATTCTCCACCGAAGTCTCTTCTCTGTTAGCAGCATGGACACAGTGGGTCACTGAGTGTCTTAGTCAGGGCCACTCTTGTTGTGATGTAACACTATGACCAAAACGACTTGGGGAGAAAAGGGTTTATTTGCTTTATTCTTCCATATTACAGTCCGTCATCGAAGGAAGTCAGAACAGGGAGGAACTCAAGCCAGGCTGAAACCTGGAGGCAGGAGCTGATGTAGAGACCAAGGAGGGGTACCGTTTACTGGCTTGGTTCTCATGACTTGCTTAGCCTGCTTTCTTACGGAAGCCAGGACCACCAGCCCAGGAATGGTACCACCCATAATGGCCTGGGCCTTCTCCCATCAATCGCTAATTAAGAAAATGGCTTATAGTTGGATGTTTTGGAGACAATTTCCCCCCAGTTGAGGCTCCCTCCTCTCTGATGACGCTAGCTTGTGTCAAGCTGACATAAGCCTAGTCAGTGCATCTGCTGTAAAGACACTTTCTTCCAGGAATTTGGTCACACTTACAACCTCTCACTGGTCCTACCCCTCTCCTGCCAACATCAGTGACCTACAGACCCAGCCTCCATGTTTCTGGAGCCAGTGTTCTCTCAGAACATCACACTTAATCCTGTGACTTTAAATGTCACCTCCCTGCTAACTGTTTGAGTTTTGCCTGTGGCTGGCAAGCCCCTCTGAGCTCCCATTCCTACCTCCATCTTTGCTTAGAGATATAGTGGCAAAGAGCCTTAAACTTAAAGGATGAAAGCCATCTCCTCCAACGCTTGTTTCTCAGGGCCCAACGTTTCAGTAGACATGCTAATCCTCTCAGTTGTTCAGGGGGAAACACTAAGCGTGCTCTTCATGAATTTGTCCCCTCATCCACTCAGCCTGCTGCTACAGCCTTTGGAATGGTTGATTCTGTGCCAATTTACAGAGCACGAGAGAGAGAGAGAGAGAGAGAGAGAGAGAGAGAGAGAGAGAGAGAGAGAGAGAGAGAGAGAGAGAGGAGAGAGAGAGCAGAAAGAGAACTTTGGTCTGATTTTAGGCCTGACCATCTTTATTCATAGTTAAGAGGCATCTTGTCACTTACTTGTGTCCTACAGTGAAGATGGGATATGATCTCTATGGTCTCTTATAGGGATGGAAATGACATCTGTAGCCTGCAAGGGAAGCTGGGAATTGTAGTCTTTCAGCAGGAAACTATTACAGGTGTTTGACTGACCCACCAGTGTAAAGGCGACTGTAAAGGCACTTAGGGTGAAGTTCATCTCAAAAAACCCATCCTAATATAAAAACACGGTAAGTCATGCTGGGAACACGCAGCTCAATAGTGGAGAACCTGCCTGTCCGGCATGAGGCCTTGGCTTTGGTTTTGAGTCTTTTTTTTTTTAAAGGGGAAACAAAAGAAAATAAATATCTTAAATAAAAACTTCAATGACTGCAGTAAGCCTGCCTGATATTCATGCTAACTACACTGAACACTGGCTGTTTGTCCTCAAGGGCCACAGCGTGGAGACAGGAGAGTTTGCTGTGGTCTCTGAGCTAATCCACCCACAAACCCCTGCCTCCCAACACTCTACCCACGGTGCTTCCTTTAATATGCAATCCAGGCTTCAGCCACAAAACCTTTGCTCCTGCTGCCTCTCTGCCTGGAAATCTCTTGGTTCTGACCATTCATCAGAACAACTCATGAGCAGAACTGAGGCCTTTGCTTCTCAAGGAAAGCAGGGACTTCCTCAAGAATGGACCGTTCATTTCAGACTTGCCAAAATGTCTGTCTAGGTCAGCCGCCCCAGGGGACCCTCTGGGACCGTTGATCCGGGTCTTGATTCATCATCATTTCTGGTTGTGTGGTCCCTGTATGGCAGTGGCGTGTGGATAAGTCCCAGAGAAGGAATAAGCCTAGCCATTTGCATACAGAGGTCAGAGCTTGGCTTCTCCTCGTCTGGTTCTTGGGTACCTCCCAGAGACTTTGAAAGGCTGCTTTCTAAAGAACAACTTACCCTTTCATCTTGAGTAGGTTTTGGTGAGGGGAGGGCATGGCACACATTGTAGAAAACAGACACTTTAAACAGTTGTGCATAGACAAAACGCCCACCATGAGGGGGCTGGGATCAAGGGACCACACCCCTGAGAGTCCTTGCCATCCCTAGTCCTCTTTGTCTCCAGTGTTTTCCGCCATGGATGGATGGCTGGTCCAGAGGGTAAGAACATGTCACTGTGTTCTGATAATGGTGGATGAGCTCATATGTCAGAAAAAGGTGATACTTAAAACATGGGACCAACCAGGATGGGCGCAGGTCCTAAGTCTGACATTCAGAAATGGTGTATGTGTGAATGTGTGTATGTGTGTGCATGTATGTGCAGGCTTAGGCAAATTAAATGACCCTCTACACTTACTTTCTCCCTTATCAAAAAGAAAAATGCTAATATTATGGGGCTCTTGTGGTCCTTAAATAACATATAATAGTGCTTGGCTGAAGAAAATAGCTTCTATTTGACTCATAACCAATTAGCACATAGTTTCTGAAGCTGTAGTGGAGGCCAGCTGGAGATCCTGCGTGCTGTGTGTCCCTAGGCTGATCCACTGTGGACACTCTGGATCACTCCAGAGAGACAGACTTCTGTCCTTCTCACTGTCACAGTCACCCCACATTCCTTCTAGAATGTGAAACTGACCAGGTCACGGCCCTTCCTAAAAGCCCAGCGAAGCCTGAAAATTCTGCCTCCAGAGAGCCTGAGACCAAATGTCTCTCTCTGCCAGTACTGTCTTGTCCTTGGGCGTTCCTGTAGACCTTTGCTCTGGGTAGGGAGGTCAGTGCCCAGTGATCCTGTGACTGGCTAGTTCAAGCAGTCAAGCATCTGAGCAGTCTCAAAGGTATGCAGCCTGTTCTCTCTGCCTCCTGTGAGTGATCTCAAGGGAGATTTCTGAGGCTTAGCCCCATTGTGTGAGGTGCATTCCCTGACTCCATTGCCCATCAGAAACAGAAAAGAGCTCAGTCCAGCATGACCAGTTCTTCATGAATGTCTGACACCTTAAAATGGTTTGGGTAGTCCAGTTCTTCAACCATAAAATTCTTGGTAACACTGGATGATTTCCTGGATTCTCTCCCACCAGGACTTGGGGGGGGGGGCACAGCTGGAAGGTGGGGTGCTCAACCCTGTTCACCAGCCATTAAGTGGCTCACTGATACTGCAGACTGTCACTCACTGGCCTGACTTTATCAAAGAGCCAAGGAAGCATTTACAGAGAGGCTTTCTAAGAGCTGGCAGGGGAGTCTGTGGGCCTAGTCCATCTGGGAGCGAGCAAGAACGACACCCTCGATTCCCAGGATGCTCTTTGCCCTCCTCTGCCCTGGCCACCCTCACAAGAACCGAACTGTGTCTGGATCCTAGAATGCGAGGAATGTGCCACAGCCTGATAGGCATGAAGCAATCTGTCGAAAGGCAGGGAGGAGCTGCTCCCCAGGCCAAGGCCTGCCGGCAAGGACTATCTGGCCTGCAGGCTGAGTGGCCCCTCCCACCTTCCCTGGCCTCCCCACTGCAGGCCGGATATCAAAGGCTGCTTTGTGCTTTGAGCAGCCTCGGTACCTCGCGTGCCAGGGAGGAGGCGGGAGGAGGGCCTCCGATGGGAGGCTCCCAAGTTTCTCCTGACTGGCGTTCCCAGGGGCCTTGGCCCAGGGAGGATGGTGCACACATGGGTGGCTGCTTCTGTATCCCTGGGGAGCGGAGTCTGCCCTGGGGCCCAGGTGAGTTTCCCAAGGGGATCTGGCCTGGGTCTTAAGCTAGAGTGCTGGTCCAGGGAAGCTGGTGTTTTTGGAGAAACTCTCCTTCCAAAGATCGGGAGATGGCTGTACTTTCTGGCTGCCTGCCTCTCATCCCCTTCTAGTTTGGTGTTTCCCATTCTGGGTGCAAAAAGGCAATGAAGTCTGGAAAATTCTACTTTACCTGAGAAGTAGGTTCTGTGCCGGGTCTGCGCTTTGTGAACAGGGAGTGAGGGCTGCTCCTGGCAGCCACTCCTAGTGTGTGACTAAGCCCTTCCTTCCTTTCTTCCCAAGATTCCCTAGGACAGGAAGAAGGCTCCACAGTGAGTTCCTCTGTGGCCCATGAACGGTCATAAATTTGTTTTGGGTCACTCAGCGCTATTTTCATCAGGGCTTCTGCTGCGGAGGAAGCAGGGCTGTTTCCCTACTCTTACCTACGATGGTGGCCCCCCCTGTGGAGTTGAGGTCATGGAAAGTTATGCTAAGAAGCTGTCCAGCAATCTGGACACAAGGTGCCAGTCTTCCTGGTTTGCCTGAGACTGAGGGCATTCTTGGGATGTGGTCAGCTCTAAAACCCAGATCTCCATGGCAAACCAGGGCAGTTGGTCATACGGTTGAGGCGCTCCTGCAGCTTTGCATAGCTCAGCAGCTGAAGGAAGCCCTGTGGACACACTGTAGGATGTCCATCCGGATCAGTAGTGGCTCTAGGGGAAAAGGGCGGGGTTGGGCTGGGGAAGGACTCGCTTGGGAGATGGAGGGACGACGTCAATCTAAGGCATTGTTCTGCACCTTTATTAGGGTCACGTTTCTTTCTGGAGAGCTACCATGGTTCTGGTGAGCACCACCATGGCTCTGGTGAGCACCACCATGGTTCTGATGAGCACCACCAAAGTTCTGGTGAGCACCAGAAAGGTTCTGGTGAGCACTACCATGGTTCTGGTGAGCATAGCTGGGAGGTTCTGCTAGCTAAGGGCTTTTCCTTTGAATTATTGCTTTCTTCTATGGTCTGTGGCTTGGGCTCCCCAAAGGACTTGAGATTTTTAAAGCAAACCCCAAATAAGCCAGAAGTCCTTGCCTATACATTTTGACACTTATAGCAAGCACATCTTCCTAGACAAGGGACACCAAGAACCCCACCCAAAACTATACACTGACAAACTCCAAATATCATGAAAGGTTGTGACATATTTTGTTTCTCCAAATTTCTTGGGGCTCAAGTCTATACATTCAACATAGATAACAGTCCAGCACATGGTTATTCAAGCCTAATAGGTGTCAGGCCTTGTTACTATTTCTGTGACCCTCAAATATCACATTCTCTGGGGTCTCTGGGATCCTCTAGAAAGTCTGAGGCCTGTGACATTGACCCTAGCTTCAGGGGGAGGAACTCGGCTGCTGTTTGACAGGGTTCTATTTGGGACGAGTTCAGTGGTGTGAAACTTGGAAGCCGATACCAAGACGTCCTTGAAGTTTGATGACACTGTTGTCCCTCAGTTTTACCCGTTCGCTTTTTTTCCCCCCGCAGACCCTGGAAGCCCCTGGATTTACTGTTTCTCCAGGAGCCAGCTAACTATTTATTCTGTCACAGCCTACCAGTCATTCTTCCTGTATTGTTCTCCACCCACCCTGCTTTTCCTGAGGGAAGTCGCTAGGGATGCATCTGAGGCCAGATGGTGTAAATATTTCCATCCTAGCCTCCCGGCATATCCTAGGGAAATGTCACAGAGTCTGAGACCCTTCTCCGGACAACAACTTTTGCACGACCTTAGGGAAGTCTCTGGGACCTTCGGCTAGCAGTTATCTGACTGTGAGCTGCATTGTGGTGGTGCCAATCGCAAGGACTTTGGGGAGGGATTAGATTGGACAGTGTGTCTCATATCTATGAGTCTCTCAGTGTTGGCCGGCTCTTCTGCTGTTAGCTAATATGGGGCACACCTCTTCTCTAATTTGCTGTTTTCTACAGGAGAGAGGTCTGTGATCTAGTTTCTTTGGCTGCTGTTGCTATTGGGTCTGTGTATGTGGGAGTTAACAATGAAGACCAAGCCACGTATCCTTGTGTATAGGGGAGGCAAGGGAGAAGGTTCGAGATGATGTGGGACCCTGGGAGGCTGCCCAGGTTTGCCATAGTGTAGCAGTAATGGAAGGCTTGGGCTGCCTCTGCAAGCTCCGTTCCTCTGCAGAAGGAGGCTCTGTAGACCCTTCCTGCAGCTCCTCTAGTTGAGTCTTCTGCTTCCTACAGAATTCTTCCACTAGCATGTGGTGAGAGGGCGGGTCCTGGCCAGTTGTCAGCCTCTGACTCCTCCCCTTTGGGTCTCTTGCTCTTAATCACCAACAGGTGCCCACTTCAGATCACAAAGGAAGTCATGGCAGAAGCGCCTAGCTCTTGTCCCTTATCCCCAGCACCCCTTTGTAGAGAACTGGCAGAAATTCTTACATAGAAGATGGAGGGAAGAATATTTTTTACTGTAGACACCATAGCTCTCTTTCAGCCTTTCTATTAAGACTGACTCACGGATAGAATTACATGAGGAGGGGAGTGAGCACAGCAGTCAACAGGGCACCCCTCTGAATTTGAACACAGTGATGGCACAGAGTGTTGGAATAATGAGTTCCATCCACTTTATCATTTTGTGCCATCAAAACTGCTTCTTTTCTTTCTCCTTTTGTATAAATAAAAAAGTTACATCCAAAGCCAGGCGGTGGTGGCACACGCCTTTAATCCCAGCACTCAGGAGGCAGAGGCAGGCGGATCTCTGTGAGTTCGAGACCAGCCTGGTCTACAAGAGCTAGCTCCAGGACAGGCTCTAAAGCTGCAGAGAAACCTAGTCTCGAAAAACAAAAACAAAAAACAAACAAACAAACAAAAAGTTACATTCACAGTTAGAGTCCCCTGAATGGCTCCTTCCAATCTGACTCCCACAACTCACTCAGCAAAACCCATCACTTTTGTGAATTCTGTGGGTTTTTTCCCTCTTCCATATCCACACACACTCAGTCACTGCAAAGAATAGTTTGCAGTTTTCAACATCAACAAAATGCTATTGTCATGCAGATTGCTTGCTGACCCCTCTACTTTGCAGTCTGAGATACATCCATATAGATGGATGTAACTATAGTTAAGAGTCTGTTTTTTCTTCCAGCAAGGAGATGTGGGCTTAGCTCACAAAAATTGCTGATGGCGTGTCTTCTGGGTCAAAGAAAAAAAACATGGGTGAAGTAATAAAGAACACGCAAGTGAGCCTTCAAGGTCGATTTTCTTGAAGTTTTGGGGTGAGGGTTGGAGCAGAGAAGCCGGAAGAAGAGAAGGGGTAGGAGCTTCACTTCCAGCAAGTGTCTGTGTTGGGATGCTCTCCTTATCAGAGACCATTTGACTTTAGAGTTCCAAGGTCAGCTACTATAGTAGAAATAACCAAGTCTGTCCCCAGGGATTTGGATGACCTCTGATAAGTTACTGTGTGACTTTGGTAAAATCACCACTCATTTCTATGCCTAAAGTGCCCAACATTCATTTTTTTGTGATGTTTCTTTCTCCCTCATATTTAGGGTCAGTCTTTTGGCAGGTCAGGGGGCCTTCTCCTCTTACTTTAAAGCACAGTGTTGTTCACTCGGCTCTCTCACTTTCCGCTGTTAAAATTACAGTCCAGTCTCCCACTCCCTCCCCTGACTTTCTAACAGCCTTCCAGCTGGCCTCTCTGAACCTTCCGGTTCCTTCTGTGTCTCTCCTGTGCTTCTCCTAGCAGAGTGATCACTTTCATTGAGCCCCTGCATTGCTGAAAATGTCCCATAGCTCCCCACTCCCCGCTCCATCTCTGCCTGCCACAAAGTGCTCTTCTCTCCTGGCCCTGCTTCATTTACCAAGCATGGCCACTCACCTGCGCAGCATGTGCAGGTTGACTTTTACTACCATACACGCATACAAAGCTCATCGCTACCCTGCATGCTTGTTTCTTGCAGATTAAAAGAGCTTTAGAGTTGTTCATTTTATTTGATGCATTTTGCTTGCATGGATGTTTGTGTACCACACGCACACTTGGTGCCTGGGGAGGTCAGAAGAAGGCATTGGGTCCCCTGGAACTGGAGTTACAGATGGTTGTGACCCACCGTGTGGGTGCTAGGAATAAAATGGGTATGTTCAACTGAGAAACTATCTCTCCAGTGCCCCCTTGAAGGTTTCTTTTTTTCTATTATTATTATTATTATTTTAATTAAAAATTTCCACCTCCTCCCCTCCTCCCATTTCTCTCCCCTTCCCTCCCGCCCCCTCCCTCTCCAGTCCAAAGAGCAGTCAGGGTTCCCTGCCCTGTGGGAAGTCCAAGGTCCTCCCCCCTCCATCCAGGTCTAGGAAGGTGTGCATCCCAACAGACTAGGCTCCCACAAAGCCAGTACATGCAGTAGGATTAAAAACCAGTGCCATTGTCCTTGGCTTCTCAGTTAGCCCTCCTTGTCAGCCACGTTCAGAGAGACCGGTTTGATCACATGCTCCATCAGTCCCAGTCCAGCTGGCTTTGGTGAGCTCCCATTAGATCAGCCCCACCATCTCAGTGGGTGGGCGCACCCCTCGCGGTCCTGACTTCCTTGCTCATGTTCTCCCTCCTTCTGCTCCTCATTTGGGCCTTAGGAGCTCAGTCCAGTGCTCCATTGTGGGTCTCTGTCTCTAGCTTCATCCATCGCCAGATGAAGATTCTATGGTGGTATGCAAGATATTCATCAATATGGCTCTAGGATAGGACCATTTCAGGCTCCCTCTCCTCAGCTGCCCAAGGATCTAGCTGGGGATATCTCCATGGACACCTGGGAACACCTCTAGAGTCAAGTCTCTCGCCACCCCTAAAATGGCTCCCTTAATTAAGATATATACTTCCCTGCTCCCATATCCACCCTTCCTCCATCCCACCCGTCCCATTCCCCCAAGCTCTCCCCATCCTCCCCTTCTCACTTTTTTCTCCCCATCTCCCCATCTCCCCTTATCCCCACCCCACCCCCACCCCCAAGTTTTCAATTTTTGCCTGGCAATCTTGTCTCCTTCCAATATCCAGGATAACTATATGTTCCCTTGAAGGTTTCTCATGTACTTTCTTGTATACTCTAGGTTCAAGTTCTTTGATGACTGTCTGCAGTGTTAATTTTTTTAACTCTGCCAGCTGTGCAGCACTCTTGCTTCCACCTTTTGATTAGCAAAAATTCTTGAATTTAATGCATTATAGTCTATGCATTGTTATTATTATTATTATTATTATTATCCTGCTTAGAAAAACCATTAACAACTTAAATTATACAGATAGTCATCCGTAGTTTCTGCAAGTTTATTTTTAGAGACATCTTTTAAAATGTCCCATCCTCCCTACCTCTGGGGCTGGGGAGCAAACCCTCAGGCTCACGTTCCAAGCCTCACATCTCCTTTACAGGCCATGCAATCTGTGTTCCATACCAGGGGCATTGCCTTGGACTTTCCTTCCTGAAGGAAGGCTCACTTCACAGGGGGCTGCCGTCAGATCTTTCTCTGTGCAAGGACACAAAGAATGACCGGGTAGGCTGGGCTGTGGTGACTGAACAGCTTGTACTTTGCTGGGACAGTGGCCACTCACCTCTGCTGATTGTTTGAGAATGAAAGCCCTGGGCGATAAATCTTCCAGTTTTCAAAATAAAGACAAGCATTTTGGGGTAAATAAAAGCATTTTGATTTCCAAATGGCATTAAGCAGTTAAAAACTAAAAGTTCACTCTAAAGGAGGGGGAAAAAAGATGTTTGTGGGTTTACTTTGTGGTTAAGTTTGTCATAAGATAAAAGAGCAGCTACCACACTGTACATGCTTCTTGGGCCAGTGATGGGAACACCATTTAGAAACGCTAGAAATGCAAAACCTCAGGGTTCAGCTCTGAGCAGAATACCCAGGAACAATCCAATTAGGCACTCACTGCATATAAAAAGTATAGAAGGAAGTTTCTGTCCCTCCCTGTCCCATAGCCACTCAGTCCCAAATAAACACTCAGAGGCTTATATTAATTATAAAGTATTTGGCCTATTAGCTCAGAATTATTATTAACTAGCTCTTACAACCTAAATTGACCCATAATTCTTATCTAAGCTTCGCCATGTGGCTTGGTACCTTTAGTCAGTAAGGCATGTTCACCTTGCTTCCTCTGTGTCTGACTGGCGACTCACCCTCTGCCTTTTCTTCTTCCCAGAATTCTCCTAGTCTGGTTGGCCTGCCTATATTTCCTGCCTGACTACTGGCCAATCAGTGTTTTATTAAACTAATACAAGACAAATCTTTACAGTGTGCAAGAGCATTATCTCACAGCCAAGAAGCGCTGATCTGCTCATGTGGTTGTGAATCCTGCCTTAAACTGATGTGATCATATGGGAATTTAAAACAAAAGTAACTGTGACTCCCATAGCTGCCCTGCAGATCACAAAAGTAAGAATCCATGTTGATGAAGCCTAAGCATCAATATATTTATATGTGTTTAATATATAGATTTAATACATATATATACATTACAACATATACATATATAATGCATGCACACACATATATGTATGAAATATTAAACCTAGCCTGGATGACCCAAATAAACAGTTAGGGTTCAGAAGTACTGATCTGGTCAACCCCTTCTTTTATAACTGGAGAAATTAAAGACCCCAGAAATGGACAGGTCAAATGCCTTGTTCAGTGTCATCTGACCAGTCTGTGGAGAGGTCTCATGATTTCCCGCTAGTGCCCCACCCTCTAGTTACTTCTGACTCCTGGGGGCAGAACTGCAGAATGAGTCTGATGGCCTCATCTCATTTCTGCCAAATTGCCTACTAATGGCTTAGCTTTCAGCCCTGAGCAGTTCGCAGGGTTTTCTGCACAGAGACCTGGCACTTCCTTCTGCCTACTCAAGCTGAAATCCATTTCGTTCCTACTGCCCATCAACGGTGCTAACTGCTCCCACCATGAAGAAAGGGAGAGAGACCCCAGGGGTCAAGATGCCACCATGGAGGCCCACAGTGGAGAGGGACCAACCCATTTGACAGCAGTATGATGGCTAAAGTTTGGCACTAGCTAGGGTGATTGTGACTGCTTGAGTCTTCTTGTTGCATGCTTGGGCCATGTCATTAAACTGCAGGTCTAGATGGCAAGACTCAGTGGGCCTGGATACCTCTGACCTAAATTTTATAGGCAACTGTGAAGATTAAGTAAGTTACCTGGAAACAAGATTGTCCACCTTTTTTCCCTAGGAGGAGTTTATGCTTGCATGGTTCTGGTCCAGTGGGTTAGTTCTTGAGAATTTTTGTGGCTGAGTGGACAAAGTCCATCTGTCAAAATTAATGTGTTGAAGACTTGAGCTCCTCTGTATTTGGAAGATACCATGAAAGAGGCCAGTCCTGGAGGGCTCTTCAACTTTTTGGGTTTTCCACTGAAGAAATTCCCATCATGGGCTATGTATTCTCGGTGCTGCCCAAGCTCTGAGTGTGATTCATGGTACTATAGCACAAAAGAACTACCCTGGGCTGTACGTGGTATGGGGGTGGTGGCTGGACACACCTTTGCGGCTCTAGCAATGGGCGAATTTCTCTGCCCTTTCTACTTCCTCGTGCTTTTTAGCTGCACTCTCTGCTCCCTTTTCAACCTTAAGCAATCAAAATACCACTCCTCCAGCCTCACCCTGGTCCCCACCCCGTGTTTCAATCTGCGGTCCCCCTTTAACACTTATTTATATCCCTCCCTCCCTCCCTCCCTCTCTCTCTCTCTGTCTCTCTCTCTGTGTGTGTGTGTGTGTGTGCGTGTGCGTGTGCGTGTGCGTGTGCGTGTGTGTGTGTGTGTGTGTGTGAGAGAGAGAGAGAGAGAGAGAGAGAGAGAGAGAGAGAGAGAGAGAGAGAGAGACAGAGAGAGAGAGGTCAGAAGATAATTTTCAGGATCAGTTCCTGGGGGTTGAAATCAGATTATCAGGCTTGATGGCCTTTGTCTACTGAGTCATCTTATCAGTCTATCAGCCCACAGTCTTCCTTTGAACTCTGTTATTTTGGTGGCGGGAGTAGGGCTGCTCATAATGGAGGCCCGAACCTTGTTCATGTAAGGCAGGCACTCTTCTGACAGCTTCGGCCTATACCCTTTGCTCTGTTTCAGCAGACAGAGGAACAGGAACTATTTTAAGGGCTGGGAAGAGAGATTTTAGACAGGATATAGTCTTGTGGGTAGCTAGGTGGACAGCATGGGGAGTTACAACCGCTCCTCAGCCATCTCTCTAATGATCTCATTCTTTCTCACTCGGTTCCAGTCCTCCCATGCCTACTCACTGAACTAGGCCTTGCTGCAGTTAGAGCCAGAATGATCTGCTTAGGCTTTACACACCTGGAGCACCATCAGTGGACTGTACCCTGGAACTGGGGTTGACCTCTGGGTGGGAATATTTAATGAAATGGGTGCACCCAGACTGCTGCAGGATTGAGATAGCATACATGGCCGGTCTTTGATAACAGCTGGCTACAAAGTAATTATAAGGCAATGGTGACAATAGTTCTCTTAAGGCCCTAGTCTTGGTTAAACCACTGGTACTTGGTAGGAACCTCCAGTCCATACTTAGGACTTACATATACTCTTACAGCTGATCTTTTGCTTTATTCTCTGCAGATAAAGAAGGTCCTTCCAAGGATTCACCCGGATCAAGTGAGGACGCAGCCTCACTTGAAAATAAGGGAAAATGTTTCCTGCCACAGAACATGACTCAAGGTATTGGAATCACAAAGATAAGTTCAATTAAATAAATACCTTTGGGTAGAGTATTTCAGAAGCTTCCTCATCTTCCCCTCTGTAGAACCCCACTCCTTTTACCCTGGTTTCTTGTTACCTCCATGTGTATCTTTGTGAGTGTGTCTTTATCATCTTGTGAGTGTGTCTTTATCATACTATCACACACAAACCTCCCAGACTGTTAGTTAAAGCTCTTTAAAATCCAGCATGTGTGAGGAACTCCACATATAATTTCTGGGTTAGAGAAACAGCTTATTTATTAGATTTCTAAGGTGATATAGGGGCAGGATTAAACTGAAAAAAAATGTGCATTCAACATGTGCATTTGTATGTATGGAGTACATAAATATCTAGAAAATTTATGGCAGAGACACAGGTTGAGGAATGAGTATGTGGAGGACCCGTTTCTGTTCTGAATAACACTCACAGTCTCTTCATAGTCGAGGCTCTGAGCAAATATTTCCTAAACAAATGAATAGTCAAATAAAGACCTGAGTGTGTAGAATGAGATTGGCTGAGTAGAAGTATCTGAATGAATATTTTAGAAGCAGAAAATGATTTGGAAATCAATGTGATGGACGATATCCATTTTCATTAATATCTCATAAGGTCCTCTTATGTGAGGCTTCGGTAAAACTCACAAAGAGAGAATTCTCATTAGAAAATGATAGCATTGAGATAAACCTTACAGCAGAAACTGGATGATGGGCATATAGGAGGTGTGGTTTCTGTAGCACAGCTTCTGGTGAGCAGTAGTGGGGGCCATTTTTTCTTTTTCTTTCTTTTTCTTTTTCTTTTTTTTCGAGACAGGGTTTCCCTGTAGTTTCTAGAGCCTGTCCTGGAACTAACTCTTGTAGATAAGGCTGACCTCGAACTCAGAGATCCACCTGCCTCTGCCTCCTGAGTGCTGGGATTAAAGGCGTGCGCCACCACCGCCCGGCTTCTTTTTTATTTAGTATTTGAGACAGGGTCTCGTTATCTCTGGTTGTCCTGAAACTTGCTTTTTAGATCAGGCTGGCCTCGAACTCACTGATATTCATCTGCCTCTACCTTCCTAGTCCTGTGATTAAAGGCGTGTGCCACCACACTGGGCTTAGAGGGGACCATTTTGAGAGGAGATCCTGGTCAGGAGGTCTGTCACATGGTTCTCCTTTTACACAATCTCCTCTGTTTGGTGACACCCAAGTCCCTACCTATCAAATGGGGAGGTGGGAAGCAGAATCTCAGAAGGGACGGCAACTCGACTGTCATTTACTATGTGACAAGGAAGAGGCTTGAACTCTTGTCGTTAGGGTTCTCCAAAGGACCAGAACTGATAGGATATAGAAAGGGGATTCACTAGAGGGTCTTATAGGTCGTGGTCCAGCTAGTTCAGCAATGGCTGTCCGCCAACACAATGTCCAAGAATCCAGTAATTGTTCAGTCTATGAGTCCGAAAGTCTCAGCTGGTCTGCAATATACACTGGAGTCCTGAAGAAGTAGGCTCTAAAGCCAGCGAAGGAATGGACTTGCTGGTGAGAGCGAGGGCAAATAGGCAGAGAGCTAAAGCTTCCTTCATCCGTGTCCTTTATACAGGATGCTGCCAGAGGTGTGGCTCTGATTTAAGGTGGATTTTCCCACCTCAAAAGATCCAAATTCAAGGTGGGTCTTTCCATGTCGGATGGTTTAATTAAGAAAAATTCCTCACAGGTGTCCCCAGCTGCTTGGGGTTTAGTTAATGACAGATGTAGTCGAGTTGCCAGCGAAGTTTCCATCACCCTTGTCCCGTTTGTAACCCATCACTCTTCCAAAACTATATCTTCCCTTGTGACGGAAGATTTGTGGGAGAGTTACATTTTGGTATCTTTAAGTATATAAATGGTGTAAATCGATATTGTGTAATTATCAAACCAGGTTCTTGTCTGTTCCCCTTTGGAAATTGTGTCTAAATGCTAGTTTTTAATTAAACGTTTTAAATCACGTTTACTTCTGTGTGTGTTTGTATGTGTGTGGGCACACACATCGGGACTCGGGAATTGGTTCTCTCCTTCCACTATGTGTGTCTCAGGACCAAACTCAGGCCATCCGGCTTACAGGTGCCTTATCCACTGAGCCATCTCAACAGTAGTGAGAAAAATCTTGCTCTTGGGTCATTCACCTGCTTGACATCTGTAAGCTTGGGCCGTCCCAGAAAACCCTTTGACTTTTGCCTTTGGCTGCTCAGAATCACACTGGAGTCAGCATATTGTCTTACTAGTGTGTGAAAGTTGATAACTTTCCAACGAGTATCATTAGATGAAACCGAATCTCCAGGCTGAGCTTGCAGGAAGGTCACGGTGTGGAAGTGGGAGACTTGGTGCTAGCTTCCAGTCTTGCTTTTATGCAGGCCAATCCCAGACAGAATCAGTATGTTCTTGGCCTGGCTTCCAGAAAGATTAAAATAGGACACAGCCTACTGCAGTCTGCATTAGAGTGAACTGGACTTACTGCCCCGTGTGGTGATTTGGGGTATTACAGGATTCCACCTGCCCAGAAGTTCTGCTCTCAGTATTAACTAAAGATTTTAAAAGATGGTTTATTCAAATTCAGGGTCTCTCCATTTTGTATACATGGGTTCACACATCATAAGGAGAGTCACAATGAGGGTACCACTAGTGGGCAGCAATGATTTTGGAAGAGATCCTAAGAGGGAGTTTGCATTAGGTTTTGGAAAGCAGGAGAGATGGAGTTTAGCAGAGCAGAAGCCAGCAGTATCATCTATTGCCAAGATTAATAGTATCAGCAGATGAGGACATTGGTGAGCAGAATTTCTGGGGTATTGGGACTGAGGGATGGTCCAAAAGCTTCACATGTATTGAGCATTTAATATGGGCCAGGAACTAAGAGGTACATGCATAGCTTGTTGGAAAGGTCCCTTTCAAAGCCCTGTCATGGGTCTTATATAAACCATTGTTTTTCTAACAGGACTATCAAGCATATAGAGGTGGTTAACTGCTCAGGGTGGCACAGGCTTGAGAGCAGAGCTAATTTCTGAACCCGAGGTTCTGAGACTCCCCTCCCCCGCCCCTTGGTTTCTTGTTTGTGCTATCCTGGAGGTTAGCATGAAGAAAGATGGCCAGATGGAGCTGAGGAGAATGGCCGGATGTGGAGAGGGACTTGGGTAGACTGGAGGGAACACTGGAGAGGATCTGAGCGAAAGAAATGGCCTCTTACCTAGATGCAGGTCATTTGAACGTGTGCAGGAGCTGACCTACCTGCAGCCACAGACAGTAGTTTCAGCACCTCTGGGTTGCAAATGGGCCTTTCCCACGTGGGAGTTCAGCCTGCCTGTGGGCTCCACCTGCAGGATAAGGGCCATCTCTATAACCTGACTTCAGCCAAGTTGGGATGAGGAGCCGGTTTCTATGAATCCAGCCCAATGCTTCTGTTTCATCTGTTAGCTTATTATTAACAAACTTGGTACTTCATATCTGAAGAAACCGTTTCTGAAAGGACAATTTCTGTAATAGAGGGACATCCTGTGTGGCCTCTTCTAACAACCCCGGACACATCCAACTGCGTGTAGCTGTTTCTTGATTCCATTGCATTTTCCTCCCATAGTTCTTTTCTCTATGGGTAGAAATCCTTGGCAGGCCAATTCTGTCCAAGCGTCACTCATGGGAGCAGGAGCTAACCTTAATCTTTGTTGTACGAGAACATCTAAACAGACTTAGGAGCTAACCTTGTGCTTTGCTGTATGAGTGCATCTAAACAGACTTCCAGGAGGCTTCAAGGACTGTTTGTTAAATGAATGTGATCTCTGAAGAAATCAAAGATGGACTCTTAGTGTCTTCCCTGGTTGCCATGAGAAATGTTAGTCCTGGAGCTTGAGAAACAGGTTGGGAAAATGTGTGCAAACCACTAATAAGATAATGTTTATTACCTATTATGCATTTGTGTGTAGGGGCTGGAGAGATGGCTCAGTGATTAAGAGCACCAACTGCTCTTCCAGAGGACCCGGGTTCAATTCCCAGCACCCATATGACAGCTTAAAACTGTTTGTAACTCCAAGATCTGACAGTTTCATGCAGACATATGCAGGCAAAACACCAATACATACAAAATAAAAATAAATGAAAAAAGAAATATGTTTAATGAAAATAAATGTGTGTATAAATGCATTCCCTTCAGTTTGGATAATGTAGTCTTCATTTGGAACATTAACACATCGTCTGCTGGAAGTAATGTCCGTCCTGGCTGGTTCTGTGTCAGCACCTGAGCAGAAGTGACCACTGTGCACCTCTCTAGAGCCCTGCTGACCCAGGGAGAACATTTGGAAAGGAACATGGAGGATCCTTTAGCTTAATCTGATCTCTTATCAGCGCAGGATAGCAATTTAGGGCTCGTGGCTGAAACATTCTCTCCTTTCCTCTCGTTCACTGTGTGTACAGCCTTGCCTCTCTGCTCTCGTTCACTGTGTGTGCAGCCTTGCATCTCTCTCTGTTCTCTTGCAGACCTGGTGCTCTCCTTCTGTGTGAAGAGCCGCTCCAGGAGCTGTGTCAATGCACCCTTACAGGAGGCTGCACGGAGGCGGCTCTGGGCCCTGGAGAATGAAGACCATGAAGTCTGTGCACTGTTTAAGGTGAGTTGGGGTGGCTGGCTCTCGGATCTCAGGTCCCTAATAGCACAGACAAAGTACGTCCCCCCCCCAAAGCTGTCCAACAGTAATGAGTGGCCTAAACCAGAGGAACCCCCCTCCGGGGCCCCGATTTTGATCAAGTTACTTGCCCTAATGCAGAATGAGGATGTTTATAGCAATTGCCTCAAGAAGTATACCTCCCCCATAACATGCTACATTTGAATTTTGTTTTGTTACTAGGGTACAACATTTATATATTTTCCCATTGTGATTTAAAATGCACAATTCACTTACCTTTGTTTCCAGAAGATTCTACTCCCATCACTCCGCATTCAATCTCTGTGCCACAAATAACTATTCATTTTCTCCTTTTCCTTGGGTCCTGGTAAACATTGAACACATTTCTTTTTTTCTTCAGAAGACAGGGTTTCTCTGAGTAGCCCTGGCTGTCCTGGATCTCACTCTGTAGACCAGACTGGCCTTGAACTCACAGAGATCCACCTGAGGTGTGTGCCATTATCACCTGGAAAACACATATTTTATTTTTTCTTTTCTTTCTTTCTCTCCCCCCCCCCTTACCCAGAAACAAGTTTCTCTGTGTAATAGCCCTTGCCGTCCTGGAACTAGCTCTGTAGACCAGACTGGCCTCAAACTTGCAGAGATATGCCTGCTTCTACCTACTGAGTGCTGGGATTAAAGGTTTGCACCACCATTGCCTGGCCAAGCACATATTTTTAAAGTAATAATCAAAGAATGAGAGTCAGAAACAGAGGGAATTTGTTGCTGTCGGTGGTGGGGGAAGAAAACATTGCTTTCCATGATAAACTAATATGTCTTATTATTTTTATTTCCTCCTTAATCTGGTACAACTTGAAAGGAGAAAAGCACTGTGGCTGTCATGTAACAGAATGACAGCGGCTGGTTTTCAGGAGAAAGCAAGGCTATGCCCTATAGATCTTGGTTTTGTACGTGGTCATCTTACCTGCTCCATAGCAATAGCTAAAAGTTAAAAAGAAATGTGTGTCCCTGTGTGTGATCATGGTGCATGCACATGTGCGTGTATGTGTATGTGCATGTATGCGCATGTGCATGTATGCATATGTGTGTGTATGCGATGTGCATGTGCATGTATGCATATGTGTGAGGATGCGCATGCACCGTGCAGGTCACCATGCTTGCACATTCGAGGAGGCTAGAGGGGGACATTAGGTGTCCTGCTCTGTCACTTTTCTCTCTCTTCCTTTGAGACAGAGTTTCACTCACACGGAACCAGGCTGATGGCCAGCAAGCCCCAGCATTCCTCCAGTCTCTGCCCCCACCCCTCAGTACTGGGGTTACAGGTGCAGGGATGACACCTGGCTTTTCTTTCATGGGTGATGTCACCTAAACTCATGTCCTTATGCTTGAGCAACAAGTGGTTTTACCTACTGAATCATTTCTCTTGCCCTGGGCTTCTAAATTTTATTTTATTCTATTTTAATCCCTGGAATTCAGGAAGTAAAGACACCTGCTGCCAATGGCTTTAATGAATTTCCCTTTGATTCAAACCACCTTTGCTGTGGGCAGGAGCAGGGTTTGATGCCAAGAGCTGTCCATTAGGTTATATCATACTTGAGCTGAGTATGTTGAGGAGTGGAGGCTGAGGCCAGAAGCTGTCTGTATCCCAGAGCTAATCAGGGCTCTATAGCTCACTGTGGGTGACCCTAGGCAATTTACTTCACCTCTCTGTGTCCTCATCCTTTTGGTTTACAAAACTGGGGCGATGCTATTAGCTTCATGATGCTATTAATCATAACATTCATCCTTATTTAGTGTACATCTAAAAGAAAGTGCACCTGGTCTGTTAGGCGGGTGATGCACTTCCTCGTATTTATTTAAGAAGCGGTTAGATGTTACTAAAACCTGTCTTAGAGTGGATTAAATACCACTATTGCACTCTTTTCAGGTATTTATTGTGGTAGTTGAATGAAGTGTTACAAAGATTTGCCTTACAAAGGTCTGACATCTAGCAAATTCACTGTAAGTTTTTTTTTCTCCCAGCAACCATGCTTGCCCTCGAGGTCTATACCCACTCTGGACCTGGGGCCTCTGAGTTTCTGGTGTTGACAGGTTGCAGATTCCCACTGGGCTTGGGGCTCTTTTTTGGGATCCTCTTCCCTGTCGACTCCCTAAGGACCGGGTCTAGTAGTTCCTGACCCTGGGGTGGGACGATCAGAGGGGAAGCAAGTGCTTGGGTTCAAGCCTACGTTGTTCCATTTTAGACAACAAGGAGGCCCCAGGCCTCTTCTTGTTCTTCTTATGCAAACAAATTGGCAAATATTTTTGGAGGTTGTTGGGTGGCTGCATTTTTTAATAGATGATGCATGTACTCTCCACTGGCAACTGCGCTTCTTAGAATCGTGTACAAGCAAGGATGTGCATAAAGATTTACCTATTGAGGTAGTTATCCCAGGCCTGTTTAGGGTAATAAGATTGTAAAATCATCCAAATGTGAAAGATACGAAAGAATGGCATTCATAAGCAGTAAACATAACGTAGACCAGTCCTTGCCGTGAGAGACGGTTTACAGCATCCTGCTTAGTAGCCGCTCATCTGCTGGTGATTAACGCTGGGTCCTCACGTGACCTCCTTAGAGGCCTCTTACCACAGGCTGACTTGTTGCTCTTGCTCAGGATCTCTCTGCAAGGCTGGTGAGCGTCCAGTCCCAGAAGGACCAGTTCCTCATCACCTTCAAGACCGTGGAAGAAATCTGGAAGTTTTCCACCTATCTGAACTTAGGTATGCCCTGGGTAGGTAGAGGAGAAACATGCTTCGCAATCTAGCCAGCTCTTGAGCCTGACATCAGAGAACTGGTTGGTCTCTGAGAGTTAAAAGAGATGCAGCCCTGAAACGGAGGGTTGGCCTTTTGAAATATCATAAAATCTCTAAAGCTAATTCTAAAATAAATATTAACTATTACTCTAAAATGTCATGTGAAGAAACTTATTTCCCTATGTCCAGGGAGAGCTTTTTTAAAAATTGCATAACCGGGCAACCCATTTGGTGAGCTACTGAGTGGGAAGCAGTGAGACAGATGTTGAGTTCCTTAAGAAAGACGAGTATTCCCGAGGACGAGCGGGAAGCCGCTCAAAACACTAAAGCTTGAAGACCCTTTGTCCCGTGTGTTTGTAAAAGAGTCAGAGAAAGAGATCGGAGACCCTGATGGGAAGTGGCCCCAGTCTTTACAGCTTTCTAGAAAGTTACAGATGTCAGGACACAGTGACATTGCCACTGTAGTGGACAGTGTTTCATCCTCTGTCCCAGGACAAAAGACATCTGGCAGGAACTGATGGTTTCAAAGCCAAGTCACCTAATTGTTGAACATTTTCTGCCTTTCAGAGAACACTGGGTTCCCTACAGTTGTACCCAGAGGGCAATGCTGAGCTGGGCTAAGGGTCAAAGTGACCATTGGCCGGAGGGGGAATCTTCTCTTATATTCACGGTGATTTTCCTGCTCTCTGGGATGGAGTGCCTGTGACCATTACAGATGGTTGGCATTGAGACTTTGCTTTGTGGGTCAGTTTGTTCACTCCCTGGAGTGTGCTGGTGTCATAGACTCAGAAGTCCAGGCTCTAACTCAGACATGCTAACTAGTCTCTGCATTTTTATCACACTCCTGGGTTGAAAACTTTCAAGTTTTAGAAGACTTTCGTAGTAGACAATGAAGGTGGAGAATGGCAGGTTATTGCATTATAGGAATAGGGAAGAGGACTCAAAAGAAGCAAATTCCCATATGAGTAATTCATGTTTAGAAGAATATTGACATAATAATATTTTTTTACAATTTACATAGTTTTGAGTTTTTTTTCTCCCCCTTCTTTCTCTCTCTTTTTTCAATTCTGAGAGTCAAACCCAGAGCTTTGCTCATGCTAGGTGAGCACTATAACCACTATCCCACATCCCCAGCCATTTCTGCTTGTAACAAGGTGGAGCATCCTAGGCTGTATGGGAGGCCAGAGTCAGAGAAGATGGTGGAATGGGATTCTGACTCTGTGGGCTACCACAGCCTCCTCAGCCTCTGAAGCATCAGAGTACAGAAATTTGAGCTTCAGGTTGGAACTTGAAGGGGAGTCTAGGAACCCTCGGAGCTGACACAGCAAAATGGAAGACCTCCATTGATGTATTAGAAAAAATAACTGAGGGCCAATGAAATGGCTCAGTGGTGAAGGCACATACCAGATAACCTGAGTTCCATCCAGAAACCCACACGGTGGAGAAAAACTGATTCTGCAAGCTGTTCTTTGGCTTCCACTCATGCACTGCCTTATACGAGTGTATTTGCTTATCCCCTCCCCGCAGCGCGCGCGCACGTGCACACACACACACATATACACAGACAGACAGACAGACAGACAGACAGACAGACAGAAAATTAATAAATGTAGAAAGATTTAAAAAGATAAACATGCACTTATGGAGACCATGAAATGCTTAGAATGGTAAATATGACTTAAACTCAACTTGTATTTCCTAGCGGATGTTGAGAAGAATCAGTTCATTCTAGAAAGGTGTCTGTTTAGCGTTCTGCTCCACTTAAGTGGTGACTTTGGGTCTGAAGGCAGGATGGAACCTGCTTTCTCTTTGGTGGTCGCTCAGGGCAGAGCTCACCTTGTTCAGCTGTGTGGGTTTGACCTCTAGGCTATGTGTCCACATGTCTGGAACAGCTCTTCTTTGACCACAAGTACTGGCTCAACTGCAGGCTGGTGGATGACACAGAGATCCAAGTGTCTGTAGATGACAGTCACTTGGAGAACATATACCTGGGCCTCTTGCTGCAGGAAGGTGAGTCTGGCATGGGATTTGGGGAGGGAGCCTCATTGAGATGTTTGTTATTGGAGTCCCTCGGATAATTAAGATACCAAAAGAAGCAAAAAAAAAAAAAATCTTTGAAAGACGAAAACATATATTAGCCAACCTATCTGTTGTAATGAAACTTCAAACATCCTTCTCAGCCTGGTCCTGGCGTCATGCAAACAGTTGTGTTAGTTGGTCTCACTGATTCATATTCAGGCAGATTGGAGGTTTGGAGAGTGGGCTGCCAGGCTCTACCCAAGCTGGCAGAGTTCTTGGAGGTGGGGACCCTGGCATTGATTGGCATTTTAAAAATAAACTTTCCCATGTAATTCTAATGATCTCCAGGATTGAGAGATGGTTCTATGAACACATGATGTAATTTGATTGTAAAGTAAATTTATAAATCTTGGAAAACCTGAACTATTTCATAAAATTCAATAGCGGAATGCCGAGGAGCCAGCTGAAGCACCCTATCTGATCTTTTTCACAAGGGAAGATGCCGTCAGACTGGCAGTTGGTCAAGTCTGATCACTTAATACATATTGGAAGCCAGATTGGTTCCCAATAGTTTTACAAAAGCGATTCTCTTTCCAATCCCACTGCAAACCCCTTTGATGGAATCTGTGTTGAACTAATGCAAAGTTCATTCAGTCACCACATCCATCCAAACTGATTTCCTTCCTCTTAGTGTCTCTGAACGAAGCACAGGGTTGCAAAGACAGCCAGAGTTCAGTAAATGCACACATATTTCCAGGATCGGGGGGGGGGGGGGGGTTACTTCATCTCTATTTTTTGAGGTAAAGCCCAATTATGCCGTATTCTCCCACATTGCTCAGATCTACTAGTATCAATTTTTAAGGGAACTCCCTGTCAGTGGCTGTTCTTATTCCTCGGGATCACAGCTCAAGGCCTTGTGCCTCCTCCTGGACAGTGGACTTTACTCAGGGGAAGAAAGTTGTCTGAGCTCTGCTTCTAAGTGGCACCTTCTAGGAGGTTCTCCCATTTCCGGCTACTCCTTGGAAGGTTTTTTCTCATTCTCTGCAGGCCACTTCTTCTGCAGAGCCACCTGCTCCGTGGCTCAGCCAGATGAGAAGGAGGGGGAATATTTGACGCTGTACAAGAATGAGCTAATCTCCGTGCTCCCTGAAGGCGAATCTGAGTGGGAAAGCGTGTCTTTAGTGACGGGTCAGAGGGGCCTGGTGCCTGTGTCAGCCCTGGAGCCCCTGTCTGTCCCTTTCCATCAGTGAGTAGCTGCCCACTCCCTCGGGGGAGGGTCCTGGAGCTCACTGAAGCTTGTACAGAATAGAATAAATATCCTTTTAGCTATAGTATTCCTGGTGCCTGGAAGAAGACAAAATTGGGGTGACTTTTTAATATCCTGGTTTTTTTTGATTGTATTATTTGATGAAAGTGGAAAAAAACTAAGTTTTAGATGAACATAGTATATAGGATGAAATGTATGACCTCCCTTGAAGTGCTTTTCTGTTTTTAAATTTATTTTTATTTTATGTGCATTGGTGTTTTGCCTGCGTGCATGTCTGGGATGGTGCCAGATCTCCTGAAACTGAAGCTACATACCATTGTGAGCTGTCATGTGGGTGCTGGGAATTGAACCCAGGTCCTCTGGAAGAGCAGTGTGTGCTCTTAGCCACCGAGCCATCTCTTTAGCCTCTTGAAGTGCTTTTCAATGCACGGACTAAGGCCACTTATATCAGTGTCACCTGAGGGTGTTACTGTGAATTCTGCTCCCTGATCCTCCTTTGATTCTCTCAGTGTTGGACCTAGAAACTTCCATTTTAGATTATCTCCTCAGGCATGTTCTTTCCACTGGAGGATACGGTAAACTTGAGATTATAGAGTGATACCATTTTTTTCACATCTTACAATCTTACACGTTCTGCTTGATCCTGGCAGAATTGGCAGTGAGAATACCAAAGGTTGTGTGTACGTTATTTAACTGGCAGGAGAACTGCAGAGCTAGGAAACATCCCAAACTTTCATTTTTCACGGCGTAGCGTAAGTTCTAAGTCTGCTGCCATTAAAATAAGATTAAATAACAATAACACCACCATCATTTTTCTACGGGACTATTCTGTTCATTGTTATAACATCTTAAAACTCCGTGTTTCCACTGGCAGATGGTTCCTAAAGAATTACCCAGGAATCTGTGATCTTCCCAGGAAGAGAGACTGGACAGGCTCCTGTCATATTGGTATGAGATGAAGACGGCATTGTTAGGCCCATGATGTTGTCCTGCCTCCTGGTCTCACCGATGGGATGTGGAAAGCCGGTTACTGTCTGCATGCTTGGGGTCTTTGCCTGTGAAGTGAAGGTTCTGACCAGGGCTGAGGAAACAAATGTGAACAGGCAGAACACACATATGTGGAGAGGGCTGGGGAGAAGGATGTTAGGGAATGGAGTAGGTGAGAGAGCTTTAAAGATAGATCGGTAGAAAAAAAGGCTTGCATGGGCCAAATGAAACAGTTTTGAGACAAATGTGACCTGCAGGGCACCGGTTTCCAACTCTTTACCCAAACATTTTCTGATTTTCCATAGCATAGTGTAATTTAAAGGGACTCTGAGTGCCTAGGACATAGTGAGTGCCCAGGAAACACTGGATGAATAGATAATGGACTGCACACACCTACCTGTACACACACACACACACACACACACACACCACATGTCAGCTAATCTGTCTACACACACACGCTGCTGTTTATGTGCTAACTAGATAACAAAATATCTAAAATACACTGCTGGAACTGTTTCCTAGCAGCTCCCTATTCTAGTACATTTCCTATTATGTATCTCTAGTTAAAAAAAAAAGTTTTATAAGTTCCAAACCCTAATGACACTTAAAACAACTAGGAGGAATCACAGCATCAGAGTATTAGAACTGTGCAGTAATTGGTCATAAGCAAGGATATCAGTATTGAAGAAACATAACTTGTGTACAGTCAGAACTGTGGGGCTTTGGAGTCTGATGTGGTTTATATAACCTCACGCCGGCACTCCCTGCCTTCACTGGGCTTCTACCTTCTCAATAAAGAAGTGGTGTAATCAAGCCAAACGCTGTCTCAAGAACTAAGCAGATGTGGAGGAGAGATGGGCAGTAGCTGGGAAGCCTGACTGCAGGTTAGCCCCTTAGAGCATTACTCAATGTTGCCTCCCGCTTTCTCATCCACGAAGAGGGAATTCTGCTGGGTACTCTGCCTGGCGTTTCCCCCAGGAAAATCTGAGAATAGAAATGTGCTTTGTAAACTAGACAGTACCATACTCACAAAAGCATTGTTATTGGATCCTAGGTGAGCCATTTATCAAACTTGGAAATCACTATAGCTTTAAGGATAGTCCCAGATCCCTCTGGCTTCCCTGCAGCACTCTGTTCTGCCAGTGATTGTGCAGTAGCATCTTCGGAGAGTCCGCTAGGTACCAGGCATGATGCACTTTGCGTTTGACTCTAGTATTGAGAAGCATCAGGTGTCACAATGGCTGAAGTAGCTGGAAGGAGATGTAGGCATCTTCTTCTGTAAAGCTTCTTAAGCACTGCTCTGGGGTCTTGTGCCAAGCATGGTGATGATATGTACGACGGTGGCAGAATCCGTTGAGGATAATACAAGGAACATTCCAGTTTCTTATAAGCTTATCTAGTTTAAAGGCATGCATATTCTGTATTCTGAGAATACCTTCCTTATACTTATGTCTTTTTTTTTTTTAAATGATAGTGAAAAGCATTTGGATTGTAGTTCCTTTTTGTATTTTTCTAGTTTGGCAAAATAAAAAACCTACTAACCCTGGCCATTCCTACCAGTTTGATTTTGGTGTGTGTGTGTGTGTGTGTGTGTGTGTGTGTGTGTGTGTGTGAGAGAGAGAGAGAGAGAGAGAGAGAGAGAGAGAGAGAGAGAGAGAGAGAGAGAGAGATCTGGCTAAATTATTAAAATTCCTTAAGGCTGGGATACTCTAGCCTGTATCACACTGATAGACAGGGGAAGGTCCACTTTTATATATCTTTCTAGTTGACCTGTATGTTGTTTTCTACAGGCAGAGGACGGTGCAAGGCCCTGATGGATTACAAAAAAGAGGAAAAGGATGAACTGAGCTTCCTCCAGGGAGAAAGCATTGAGATTCTTGGCTTTGTTATCCCTGGGCTGCAGTGGTTCATTGGGAAGTCAGTGACCTCAGGAGAAGTGGGCTTTGTCCCCACCAGGAGCATAGATCCAGATTCCTGCTCCCCAGTGTGAGTATGTTTGATGCCTCAGATGCCTTCCCCAGTGCTCCCTTCTCCTCTGAGCTGCTTTGCAGAGGGTGGAGGGGGTACCCTGGATGTGGAACCAGAGGGTCTCCTTCTGACATCCAAGGTGGACATAGGAAGTTCTAGGAAGGAGGCACAATCAGAAAAAGAATCATCTCAGTTCATTTCAATAGATGTTCTTTGAGGCCCTGCTGTGTTCAAATGGAGAAGTAGAGCCTCAAGACCAAAGGCTCTGCACCAAGGGTACAGTACAAGGTTCTGGATCCCATCACTTACCATGTCCAGTCGAAGGATGAACCTAAACAGAGAGCAGAAGATTACTGGCTTGGTCAATAATATTCCTTGTAGGCCAGGGAGGCAGGTTCCTTGGAGATGTTCATACACTTGGTGTTCAGGCTAAAATTTGAACTTGTGAAGTCAGCCCTGGCAAGGGGAACCAGAGGTACCTTCTCGTCCTCTCTGTCTTGATTCTGGAAGGGCTGGTTCTGAGGAGCAGACCTATGCTCCTGATCAATTAGCAGCATGTGGCCAGTCCATCCAACCCCCTGTCTTGGGAAGGGCAGAGATGGGCAGTACTGCCTGGTCTGTTTGGGTAGGCTTCCCAAGGTCATAGGAAAGCAGAAAGTCAGGCTCAGGTAAGCACACAGGGAAAGGTGAAGCTGCCTCCACACACAAAATTACTGTGGCCACAGTCTTCCACATTGGGGGAATATCTAAAGCTACACAGTGATTATCTAAGGCTATCAAAGGAAAAACCAAGGCTACATAAGGAATATTTAAGGTTATCTGAGGAATCTCTAAGGTTACATGAAGAATATTTAAGCCTACGTAAGGAGTATCTGTGAGCACATAAAAAACATTTATGGCTACATTAGGAGTATCTAAGGTTACATAAGGAATCGCTACAGCTACACGAGAAATATCTAAGACTACATAAGGGACATCTATGGCTCTGTAAGAAATATCTAAGACTACATTAAAAATACCTATGGATACATAAGGAATATCTATGGCTATATAAGGAATATCTTGCTGCATAAGTAATAGATAGCTACAGCTATATAAGGACTATCTAAGGCCACCCAAGGACTATCTAATGCTTTCAGTATTTATACCAGGATTATTTCCTCTCTCATGAAAAAGAGTCAACCAAAAGAGTAGACAGAGGGCAGAAACTCCCTCTGTGATCTGCTATTTCTAGGGAGAGGAGGAGACAGGCCGTTTTTCTATGAAGAAGTGCGGAATCTGAATCCCTAGACAGGGGAGGCACTCCTTGCCATCTTGGGAGGGGTGGAGGACAGCAGGGATTTATAAAGTGGACAGGGCTGTCAACAGAACTCTCAGAAGAGGGAGTCAGGAAGAGGAAATGGGAGGGGCAGGAGACAGGGGATATGGGAGAGGTTAGAGAGAGGAAAGGGAAGGGGGAAATGATGTTATTATATTTTATTTAAAATAAAAATAGAAAAATACAAAGAAGGCACAGGAGAGGAGAGAGAGAGAGAGAGAGAGAGAGAGAGAGAGAGAGAGAGAGAGAGAGAGAGAGGGAGAGGGAGAGGGAGAGAGAGAACTATTATGAGAAAGGTGACTTTTGAGTTAAGCTTTGCATCATGGGAAAAAGGCAAGTCATCCTCTTGGAGACAAGTTACCTGGAGGACACTGGTATAGCCAAGACCTGGCATGGCTTTCTCTGAGACAGAAGGTGCTGGGGAGACTGTGTAGGGTGTTCCCTGTACCTTACAGAGGATGGCGAGTGTCTGAATGTCTGCAGAGGCTGAGAGACGATGGGTGCTGCCTGGCTTTGGGTGAGGTATATATCAATAGGGCACTGACTAGGAGGCAGGAGTCCTGGGACAAGGCTAAGGCTGGAATTCTGGAGGAGGAGTGCGGAGGGGGAGGAGACTCTGGTGCTGAGTAGCAACCACCAGAAAGTTAAAGAATCTGAGAAAGTTGCACATATGAATATCTGTGTCTTGCACCCAAAGACTCCATCTAAATATTCTGAGAAGGGCTTGGGCCATGATAGTTATAGAAGGTGGGGCTAGCTGGCAGCCAGGTGAAAGATGCCAGTTTAAATGACCACTTTATTTTTTGTATGGGGGGGTGGAGAGTGGGCATATCCCAGGAAAGGGCTTGAATCCAAAGCCCTGTATCTAGAACCCTAGAATCCCAGCATCAAGTGTATGAATCCTGTAATGGAGGCCCTGATGAGAGGGAGAAAGAAGGAAAAGAGCAGAGACTTAGTGGGGGAAAGAACCATTTCCATAGCTGAGGAGGGAAGAAGAAAGACTACAAAAGGGGGCCCCTGAAGAAGGAGCTGCCCAGGAGACGCTGGGGTGGTTAACACTGTTGCTGGCATTGGTGGGTAAGGCTGACTGGCTGGAAAACGGCCTTTGTGGCTGACATCAGGAAGGATTTGGAGGTATAGTAGCTTACCATTTTTTTCAGATTTCTGGGTTAGACTGGCTAAAAGATATCTGTAGCCAGTGGATCTCATGTCTTCAAGAACTAACCAGCTCTGTGACTTTGCACATAGTGAGTAATCTTTCTGGCCCTCAGTTTTCCTATTTGTAAAATGTGTGTGATGTTAGCTGTACCTGATAGGGTGGCCATAAACTTAGATAAGACCATGCACACAGAGCATGCAAACCTGGAACAGTTTGATGTTTTGGCTTTATTATTGCATTGCTGTCACCATTGTGCATGGTAATCTTTGAGGTTCAGTTTTAATAGGATATTAGAGGTTAGTTTTCTTTCTTTTTTTTAAAAAAATATTTTTATGGTTTATTTAACTTTATTTTATGTGCATTGGTGTGAAGGTGTCAGATCCCCTGCAACTGGATCTTCAGACAGTTGTGAGCTGCCATGTGGGTGCTGGGAATTGAACCCAGGTCCTCTGGAAGAGCAGTCAGTACTCTTAACCACTGAGCCATTTCTCCAGCCCCTAAAGGTTGGTTTTCACGTTTATCCATTGTATTTGGAATTCTGTGACTCAGACACCGCCCAGATGACAACTCGGGCTCACTAAGTTGATTTGGTGCTTAGCTATAAGGTCACCCTCTCTCACCGAGGAACAGCATCATCCACATCAAAGGATGTGGCAGTGCCCTGGTCATCTGTGGGATCTCATGCATCAGAAACTGCAATTTGGTAGGTAGTGGATGAGACTCAGGAATCAGGGAGCAGTGGGAGAGGTAGGGGGACCCTGCACCCTTATATCCCTAGAAGTACTCTTTGGACTGACTACAGATGTCCCTGGACCACAGGAAGGGTGGAGCATGAATTTAGAGGTCATGATCAGAGGTATGACAGCTGAGCAATCTGGCCTCACATCAGCACACTAACTACACTGCTCAAGTTCCTGTGTGTTATCCCTGGGCAGTGTGCCTGTCAATGCCACAGGGTGGCGCTCTTAGACTGTGTCCGTTTATTGGTGAAGGGTTTTTGAGAAAGACGGCAGTGTTTGCTTACATCACACTCTGCCTCGTGTCCCATAAATGGTAGGAACATAAATGTATAAGAGTTTTATGGCGTCGGTGTGTGCATGTGTCTGTGCACATATCTGCATGCATACCCAATTGTTCATGTGTTGAGAATTACATTTCCCCAGGGTTCTTTTCCGAATAGCCTTTGACCAGTGCTTTAGCCGCATGGCCAAGGGAGGCTTGTCCAAGGAAACAAACGGATGCAGTTCCTTTTGACAGGGTTTTAATGGCAGCCACCTAGATTCACGGTAATGGCAGCTAGAAAACCAGCCTGTGAAACTTGCGGCAAGCATTTATTTTATTTTATATTTATTGAAGTTCAAGAGCAATCTTATTTGCGTTTGAAAGAAAACAGAACCCAGGGCAGGCAAATTATAAATCTCGACTGCTGCCCAGAGGAGGAGGATAGAATGGGGGAAAGCCTGTAATATTTCAGCCATCATGGAAGTCAGCCACGTGGAGGAAGGGAGGGGAACATTGGAGAAAGGGTAAGGAAACCAAAATCCTAAGGGAAAGCATACTTAGAAAAGAGACAGACAGAAGAAAAGAAGTTAAACTTTTCTGGATAAATTAAAAAAGTGGACAGACTTAAAGAAGCTGCATGGCTGAACCTGGTGCACTTCTGCATAAGGAGCGGAGATTCTGAGAAGGAAAAAGGACAGTATCTCATTAAAGGGTAAATTCTTCTGCCTATCTCTTCAGCATGACGTAAACAGAACCTGCCTTCCTTAGGGCACTACTCCCATGGCCAGGTGATCGATCTGGCCCAACTGGAACACTAGACCAGAGGCTGGATTCTTTTGACCAGAAGTTTATTTTTCTTTTTAATCTTTAACTTTTATGATTTTATTTTATGCGGTTAGGTGTTTTGCCTGCATGTATGTCTGTATAACGTGTCCATCCCTTGGGACTGTGGGGGCCAGAAGATGCCATTGGAGCTCCTAGAATTGGAGTTACAGATGGTTTGAGCCACCGTATGGATGGTGGGAATCACACCTGGCCACCTGGAGAGGTAGCCAGTGCTCTTAAATGGCTGAGCCATCTTTGCAGCGGTACTCAGAAGTTTCTTCTTTTCTTTTCTCTTTTGTTTTTTTTTTAAAAGATTTAGTTATTCATTTATCTATTTATCTATCTATTTATTTAATGATATACAGTGTGTTGTCTGCATATATGCCTGCAGGCCAGAAAAGGGCACCAGATCTCATTACAGATGCTTGTGAGCCACCATGTAGTTGCTGGGAGTTGAACTAGGGACCTCTGGAAGAACAGGCAGTGCTCTTAACCACTGAACCATCTCTCCATTTCTTAATGGGCCTTTATTGCTACTGTAATTCCCTACTCTGAATAAGTCACCCTAAAATCACTTAAAAACCAGATCAAGGGTCAGTCCCTCCAAACAATTCTGGCATCTCTGCTCTCTAGCAGGAACGATACTGCCAAGAACCCAAGGACTTAAGGACTTTTCTTGATTTTAGCCAGGAAAGAAACTGGCTACTTTTCTTTGGGATTTTTTTTTTACACCCATTTAGGCAAATTGGCCAATTTCTAGTTCCTGTTCTTACCACTTTCCTCTGAAGAGGGTACCCCAATTGCCATTATGGAATTGTGTCGATGACTGACTTGGCTTTTTCCCGCTGGATGTGGGTGTCAGGTGTAGCGTGTGGGGTACTCCATTCAGTGGGCCTATCTGAAAGATACCAAAAATGCACCAGCTGCTTCCTTTAATGGTCAGGTGTGAGGAAAGGAAGCCTTTGATTGGTGCCTGGGAAGAGATGTGAGGGAGAAGTAAAGGAAAGAGGCATGAGCTTTACAAGTCCTAGACATGGAACCAGGGGAAACCAGAGCATAGGTTACTTTTTAAACTGTCCAAATCAAAGAGCATTAGAACATCTTGAGGCTCAGAAGAGTTTCCGTCTCATTCATCTACTGAGCTCCTCTTCTTCTCCCTCTTCTTTTGTTCTTGAGAGTGATGCATGAACTCAGGATTTCAGGCACTTCGGTAGGTGTTGGAGTGGCTAGAATCAGTGTGAGGTCCATCCCAGCTGGCTGAGGATGGAGGGAGGAAGAGAAGAAGTAATTTAGTCACCATAATTTGTAGGTTAAAATAATGGGCCTGGCTCATTTTGGTTAAATTGATCAAAAGTCAAAATATCTGGGTAGGTTTTTTTTTTTTTTATTTTTGAGACAGGGTTTCTCTATAGCTTTGGAGCCTATCCTGGAACTAGATTTTTTTTTTTTTAACAAGGAGAAAATCACTAAGTGGGGAATGGTGGCACACACTTTAACCTCAGCACTTGGGGAACAGAGGCAGAGGCAGAGGTGGAGGCAGAAGCAGGGGGATCTCAGTGAGTTCGAGGTCAGCTTGGTCTACAAAGATGATTCCAGGACAGCCAGGGCTACAGAGTAAGACCGTGTCTTTAAAAAAACATCAGTGATAAATATTTGCCTAAATGACATCTCATATGGAGCTAAGCCTAATGTCTGGTGAGTGTGGTCCCTTGGGTTGTTCCTCAGGGACGAAATAGACCAATCATTTTAATATTTGGTTTTACTTTCCTGTTGAGTGTTTAAGGTAACAGGTGGCCAAAATTAGGCACTTAACTTTTTACTGTCAAATCCAGTTGAGGATCTGCTCCTCAAGGGTCACCTGGGCTTGGGCAGAGCCTCTGGCTCCTCAGCATTTTTAAACCAGTGGATCCTCTATTTGAGGATAACTCAGTGCTGGATCATGGCTTTGCTTGGAAACGGGGAGGAACATTTTCTTCCACGATGACCTTTGTCTTTGCAGACTGGACCTTAGTGAGAGTGCACTGGGCAGGGTCTCCACAGCCTCCCTGACTCCCTGAACAAGGGAACAGGTGCCTTACATGGCAATCACTTTGACCTTCTTCTTCTTCTTCTTCTTCTTCTCTTCTTCTTTCTTCTTCTTCTTCTTCTTCTTCTTCTTCT
>NC_052051.1:136463492-136575992 GCF_903992535.2 Arvicola amphibius
AGCTTTCTGAGTCCAACTCCTCGCTCTCCCAGCTATCAGCTGTGGGGCCTTTCACCCTTTCTAAGTTGCACGTTGGAGCAATTACAGTGAGGATCCCAGAGGCTCTCCCCATAGGAAAGCAGGAAAAGGCTGGACTTGATGGGGGCCTCTGCTCCTAGAGTTTACTGCTTCAAGGTGTGGGAATCACACTGCTGCTGCGTTCTCAGGAAAAAGTGGACTCTTCCCTCTAGTGGTTGCTGTCCTGAGGGCTGTGTGGTCTAGACAGCCACAGGCCCCATTAGTGGGGGGCTCTTTGGTCAAGAACATGCTTCCCTTGCCCGTACTCCATGCATTTTCTTGGTTCTTACCTAGATTTTCCCCACTTTGGGAGCATTGGGTAACTAGTATAAGTCACCTGGCCTTTATGATTCTTTCAGCTCTCTGCTTTTTGTGTTTCTTTCTGGAAATATTGATGTGCCTATTAAAATGCCCCTCCCCCATCTTTTTCCTTTTCCCTTGAAATCCTTCACCTGTGTGCTCACATCAGTTCTGGGACTTGGGCCAACTCCTTGTGTTTGGTGTGAGCCACAAATCTGTGTTTGCGGTTTCTACTGTCCTCCTTGGCTCCGGACCTTCTTCATTCTTTGCCTAGACCTGCAACTAGCTCAAAGTCAAAACATTTAACATCATAGACTATCTCTGGTCAAGTTCCTTGAGGGAACAAAACTGGGGGCGTCAGGTGCATTTCTGTTCCTCTAAACATGAGCTTTCATGGTCCCCAGTCTTGGCACTTTTTTATGCACACAGAATGCCTGTCTGTCAAATGGATGGATGATGGGAGGATGGAGTAAAGAAGCAGGCGGGGGAGGGAGAACAGGAAGGGAGCCGGAATGATACCCTGTAGCACAGCCTGTTGGAGGTGCCCTGTGATGATGGTTCTCTCCAGCTCTGCTATAAAGTAACTGAGATATTTGAGCCTTGCATCTCCCCAGATTAACACACACCCCCCGCATGCTCACATTTTCTTCTTGCTTCCACATTTTCTTATTGGACCTGCCCCCACTGTAGAGTGTGTGAGTTAAATGGGATGATGGGAACTCTGAAGCTGATGTTGAGGGGGGTAAAGACTGTCCATTCTTATCCTTACCTCAACTCAAAAGCTCCTCAGGGGTCAGCGGCATGGTGATGTGTTCTGACCTAATGCTAGGCCTGTCCTTCATCTCTACCTAGGTGAGTTCGAATCCACCCAGAATCTCCAGAATGATCTGAGCGGTGAGTAGCGACCATGCTGAGCCCGACCTCTTGTTCTCAGGTCAGCTCATCTATTCTCTTGCCAGGAGCTGACTGCCCTAGTTGCAGACACTCAGGGATGCTCAACTCTGCCTGTTCTTACAGTGTATCAGCCTGAGGGCCTCAAGGAGGCCAGGTCTGGTGGGACCTGGGAGGAGCGGCAGACCTCAGACTCCAGACGCTCCAGCAGTTCCCTGGACTCCAGCCTTGAGGAAGAGCTCCTCTCAGCCTCCTCTGACAGCTATCACCTTCCAGAGCCTGACGACCTTGATGACCCGGAACTGTTCATGGACCTGAGCACAAGCTTGGAAGAGGATGAAGCAGAGCACTTTGCCCCCATCTTGGCTTTTCTGGATCACGAGGGCTACAGCGACCACTTTAAGAGCCTCTATGATTTCTCCTTCTCTTTCCTTACTTCCTCCTTTTACAGCTTCTCTGAGGAGGATGAGCTAGTGGCCTACCTAGAGACCTCACGAAAGTGGGCCAAGATGACCCACATGACATGGGCCCATGCCCGGCTCTGCTTCCTCCTGGGCCGACTAAGCATCAGGAAGATCAAACTTTCCCAGGCCAGGGTATACTTTGAGGAGGCCATCCGGGTCCTTAACGGGGCATTTGAGGACCTCTCCCTAGTGTCTGCTCTGTACATCAATTTGGCAGCCATCTATCTGAGGCAGAGGCTAAGGCATAAAGGCCCAGCCTTGCTTGAAAAGGCAGGTGCCCTGATAGCCTGCCTGCCTGACCGCGAGTTCAGTGCCAAGAACGAGCTTGATGTGGTGGCCTATGTGCTGCGCCAAGGGATTGTGGTGGGGAGTGGCCCTCTGGAGGCCAGGTCCTGCTTCCTGGCCATCCGATTGCTCCTGAACCTTGGCCGGCATGAAGAAGTCCTGCCATTTGCTGAGCGCCTGCAGCTGCTTTCTGGACACCCTCCTGCCTCGGAGGCTACAGTCACCATGTTGAGTTTTCTGTATGACAAGAAATACCTTCCACATCTTGCAGTGGCCTCTGTTCAGAAACGTGGTCCCCAGAGTGCCAGGGGGATGTCTGTTTCCATTTGGCAGGCCTACTTCGTTCTCCAGAATGCTACTAAGATCCTTGGTGTTCCTTCCTCAAGCTGGGGTGAAGTTTCTGCGCTGGCCTGCCCATCCCTCAGGCAGGCCCTGGCTGCCTGTGAAGAGCAGACTGACCTGAGCACCCAGAGGACCTTATGTCTCATCCTGTCCAAAATGTACCTCCAGTATAGGTCTCCTGATGGATCCATCTACTATCTGAGCCAGGCCCAGGCGTTAGGGAAGCTACTAGGTGAGCAAGAAGCCTTTGAATCGTCTCTCTGTCTAGCCTGGGCTTACCTCTTAGCCAGGCAGACCAAGAAAGCTCTGGAGATCCTTGAACCACTACTGTGTTGCTTGAGGGAGACAGAATGCATGACGCAAAGGGGCGTGGTCCATAACCTCCTAGGACTTGCATTTCAAGAAGAAGGCCGGACAAACAGGGCAGCCAAGAGCTACCTCCGAGCTTTGATCAGGGCTCGGGAGATGGGGAATGTGCGTAACCAGGCCGTGTCTATGGCCAATCTCGGCCACTTGACCCTGAAGTCGTGCATGCAGCAGTCAGCCAGGGGTTATCTTCTGCAAGCCGTCCGACTGTTTTCTGAACTCCAGGCCAGCAAGGAGACAGATATGGAATTGATACAAGTGTTACTCTGGTTGGGCCAAGCTCTGGTGTCTGGACAGCAGCTGGTCCACAGCCGCCTTTGTTACGAAATGGCATTGATGTTTGGCTTAAGGCATCGGCACTTAAACAGTGAGTATGTCTCATATTGCTGGAAGCATCGGGGAGAAAAGCACTGGCACACGCTTTGCCCTTGTCTCATTCATGTCCCTACTTTATGTTCAGGTCAGCTTCAGGTCACCAAATCCCTCTGCCATTTCTACAGCTCCGTGTCCCCAAACCCTGATGCGTGCATTACATATCACGAACACTGGCTGGCCCTGGCTCAGCAACTCAGGGACCGGGAGATGGAGGGGCGGTTACTGGAGTCTCTCGGGCAGCTTTATCGGAACCTAAATACATCCAGGTGAGTCCCCGCCTTAGGGAGAAGTGATATTCCTTTTCTCAAGAAGCCAAGTCCAAATGCACATGCTATGTGGAAATTGTGATGGGAAAACCGTGGGTCCTGCAGCTACCATGCAGCACTGGCTGCTGGGAGTTCTGTGGCCTCAGTCAGAGGTGGATAACAATGGTATTTATCTTACAGTACCACTGTGAAAAATGAATGCTTTAAAGTCCCCGAAATACAGCCAGGCTTTGTAATGATCACTCTTACAAGCTATCCTATGACGGACTGAGAGTACATAATTCAAAGAGGGCAGTTATACTGAGGACCATGGCCCCTTTCAGGGGGGGAGGGTCTTCACTACTTGAAGGCAGCTAGGATTCTGGAAAGGACACAAAGTAAATGAATACAATGAAGCAGGGTGTAAAATTTTATGGTGAAAAGAAATGCTTAATTGGGACCTCATCTTTAAAATGTACCTGGGACTCAGGCAATCACGTCTACTTTCACCGTGTATGGAGCCTCAGAATGACCACATGGTAGCGGAAGGGTCCCTTGGCCCTTAGCTTCGTGGGAAAACTGGATATTAGCATTTTGTTTTGCTATTAACTTCTTGGTTGGTGCTTTCTGAAAACCCTTCAGTTTTGCAAAATTATGCCCCAAATATATCCAAGCATCCTTTAGATCCCTGATACTTGATGTCTCACCCATGCGCCTTGGCACCTGCTTGCTTGAGCTCTCCGCTCTCACCAGTCCAGGGCACCAGGGTTCTCCTTTACTCATGGGCAGTCAGCGGTCCCATCTCTACCAAGCCTTGATGCATTTCGTCAAACCCCACAGAGGTCGTAAAACCTTTCGTTCCACTCTGTGTAAGATTCGTGTTCTGATACTGCATTCCCCATTTTGAACGGCTTCTAGAATAGTGAGACGCTTCCTAGGGATGAGCAGAGAGGCATTTGAGGGGAAACTCGTTCAAGGCCAGCTTCTGCATTTTAGGCACGGCCAGAGTTAGGGTTTCTATTGTTGAGATGAAACATCAGAACCAAAAGCAAGTTGGGGAGGGAAGGGTTTATTTGCCTTGTACTTCCACACTGTAGTCCATCACTGAAGGAGTCAGGACAGGGGCTCAGACAGGGCAGGGACCTGGAGGCAGGAGCTGATGTAGAGACCGTGGAGGAGAGCTGCTTACTGGCTTGCTTCCTTTGTCTTGCTCAGCCTGCTTTCTTACAGAACCCAGGACTACCAACCCAGAAGTGGCACTACCCATAATAGGCTGGCCCTTCCTTGATCAATCACTAAATCAGAAATGTCCTACAGGCTTGCCTACAGACTGACCTTATAGAGGCATTTTGTTAACTGAGGCGCCTTCCTCTGAGATGAATTTAGCTTGTGTCAAGTTGACATAAAACTAGCCAGCACAGGCACCGTGGTAACTGTGGGTATGTAGGCAATCAGACAGTGGTTAAGCACACGGTGAACTCTCTCTCTCTATGTATTTCTCCCTGCTTGCTGTATTTCCTTTTGTTCCCCTCTCTCTTACAAAAATCAGATGTCTTCTGAGCTCCCCACTGTCTTTGCCTTAGGTGCCAGGGAGAGAATTTTGACACAAACACCATGTGGTGGTGGTGGGGGTGGGGGGTCAAAGGAAGTCCTGTCCAGCCTGTTCTGTGTCCATTTCTAAATATCCTAGGAGTCTTTGGACAGACCCAAAAGATGGGTTTCAATGAAATTTTGAAATGGTATAGTCATATACATCTTGGAACTTGGCTTTAGGAAAGTCAGCTTTTAAGCAGCTAAAGCAAGGATGTCCATGTTACTGTGTATTTTCAGTTTCAGGTTATTCCTTTTCCCAGCTCCCAGCCATTCTGTGCTCTCAGCTCTGGTTTAGTTGTCAAGAATACTGAGATCCTAAAGGCATGTGTGGAGAGAAAGAGAATGAGACAGAGGGAGAGAGGAAGGGAGGGAGGGAAAGAGGGAGAGAGAATCACTGTTTTTAGATGACGCGAGTTGTGTAGAGGAGACGTGAACTAGGGACCACAAGAAGCTAGCAGCTGCTGGAATTAGAAGTCTAGAAACCAAGTCCTGCTGTGACTTAATAACACGCCCTTAACAAGCCGCTGTCTTGGTTGCTGTGTTCATAGAATCAGTTGGAATCAGGAATCTTCCAGCTGAGTCTGAGACCAGCTAGCTATAGCAAGGGCTGTCAGGTTCCTAGTTCCTCCAAGGAGGCTTTTTTTTTTTTTTTTTTTTTTTTTTGCAGATTCTTAAAGCTGTGGGCCTTTTAGATAGGGGGCATGGAGTCAGAGACCTAGAGTTATTTGGGGGGGGGGGGTTGGAAATACTCAAAGTATGGTCAGAGTTCTTATAGGCAGACATTGTGTCAAGCCTAGAACTAGGCACTTGCTTTGTGCTTGTGGGGGCAGCTGAGTGGTAACCGAGTTGGTTAGCCCATGGGCTCCCCACCCTTGTGTTGCTGTTGTGTGCTTCCTGCTTCTGATGGTTAAGAGAGAGTAGGGGTTCTCAGGGCATAGGTAAGGAGAAAAAAGGGGCTTGGAGTGTGGAGGCAAGCTTTCTCGTGTTTAGTGACAAGTTTAGTGGTCAGTGCCATCAAGGGACGTTCAGGTGCCCATCCTACATGTTCTTTTTGATCCTGTCCTATGCACAATTTGGCGTAGAACAGCTTGGACCACTCCTTAAGGGGTACTCACAAACAAGGAACCGAGTATTGAATAGATGCTAGGATACAATGATTGGTCCCCAAATAAGGAATTTTTCCCCCTAAAATAAAATCATTACTTAGAGTGAAAACAAGATAATTTACCAACACTGAAGATAATACACTGAAAAACAAGAATTCCTTTGCAAGTTTCTATGCCTCAAGTTCCCCAGAAATAGCTATTTACAGTTTAAAAAATATCAGTAAATAGTTCATGCATATGAAATATTACATATCCCATTCTCTATATTAAGTTCTAGGAATATTAAATATTATATATATACACCTTAGTTATATACGTAGGATTATGATAAAAAGGTCTATTATACATGGCTTCCATTTTTTATTTGAAAGGATGACTATGAAATGCCGAGTCAGCAGTTTTTGAGGCAAAATCAGTTTTATTGAAAAAATTTTCATAATATATATTTTGATCATGTTTTTCCTCCCTTAGTTCCTCCCAGATTCTGTCATTCTCCCTACTTAACCAAGTTTATGTTCTTTTTCTCTCTCTTAAAATAAAAATATGAGTCCTCAAGAAACAAACATGAATGCAAAAATCTCCCATGCAAATGAACATCAAAACAGACAAGTAAGAGACTAATAACTCAGAAAATACCAGATCAAAGCAAAATGAAACAGGGTTCAAACAAACAAGAACCACCCCCCCAAACCCTAAAACCCAAAACAACAAAAACAAAACAAAACAATGAGTTAGTTTTGTGCTGGCCAACTACTACTGAGCACAGACCCTGTCCTGCAGTAGGGTTAATATACCTACTGTGACTTCATGGGAGAAAAGTGATTTTCCTTTTGCCAGTGAGTATCATTTGAAGACAGCTTCTTGGTTAGGGGTTGAGTCTAAAGTGTGCATACACTATGGTCATCTAAAATATCTATTCTGCCAGTGTCAACCTCTGTCTGAAGTCTTTAACCCATTCATAGTTAATAATTACTCAAAGGTCATCATCATTAGATGCCATTTTATCATTTTTCTTCTTGTGTTTTATCTCATATCCTTTGCAACTTTTATTTCTTCCAAATTACTGCTTATCTCACATTAAGTAAATATTTTATAGCACACTGTTTCATTTCCTTCCTTCCAGTTATTTTCTCAGTGGGTTCTCAAGGACTGTGATTACTATATTAATCTGTGTCGCTCTCAGGAGTTTCTTCTGAGCGCACATAGCTCTGCACATGTGCCTGGTCTTCCTTCCTGGAGAGGCTGGGGCTTCACAAAGCCCTATGTGGGCATGGTATTCCTCCACCTTTGCTTCTATGTGCTTTTGCCAGTTCCTTGTATGTAGTTCCTTTTAGTGATGCCAAGGGCTGAACCCAGGGCCTCGCGGATACCAAGAGAATCTTCAGCTGATCTACATGCTCTGTCCTAGATTCCTACTTGTCCCAAATATTTTCTTTTTATCACACAGTGACAATGTTTAATTATCCTTATATTTTGTTGCTGTTGTTATTTTCTTTTAAATGAGTAAGCTCTGAGTATTGTCCAGTAAAAATATGCCCTGTAGTATAGGCTTTCAGAGGCCATCCCAGGGCAATTGACAGTCCTCTGGGATGAAACTTGGGGGATACAAATCCTTCCTGATTCTCCTCCATCAGGGTTTCTCAGTAACTGACTTTGAGGCTTTGGTGTGATGTTCGTCGCAGGTCTGGGGTGAGCAGGAAGGATCAAGGCTAGGTGAGAAAGCACCCTATCTCAATAAAATTAAGCTGAGATTTGAACCAACTTTCCAAGGAAAGGCTTATTTTGAAAATTCCTTGCTCGCGTTTTCATTGCTTTTCTCAAGGCCTGGATTTTCTGAGGTCCTTGCTCTGCTGTTCTAGAAGCTCATTTCAGAGTTCTTTCAGTCTGCACAGTTTCATTTGTTTTTATTTTATGTGTATGGGTATTTTCCCTGCATGTATGTCTGCACATGATTTAGGTGACTAGCGTCTGCTGAGACCAGAAGAGGGCATGGAAGCCTTTGGGACTGGAGTTATAGATGGCTGTAAGCTGTCATGTGGATGCTGGAAACTGAACTCTGCTCTTCTGGAAGAGCAGCCTCTCTCAGCCACAGCGTCATCTCTCCAACCCCAGGGTCTTTTAATTTAAATATCCAGTAGTTCATGTTTTTGAGGTTTTTATTTGAATTCTTTGGAGGAGACATTCACCAGCAACAGTCCCTTCCCCAGACACAACCTGTGACATTATGAGATTCGGAAGTACTTCAGGTGTCCCAGGAAGCGCCTCCAGATGGAAGGTTATTGTCCCTCTGTAAAATAGTCATTTTATTGGGATGACATGGAGGAATGCTGCCCTTATTTAGCACGGATGGGTCACCCAGTCCTATAGAGAGCTTGTAAAAAGAGAGGAAAAAGGACAAAGAACAAAGACAGAACAACAGGTGTCTCCTCACCCCTGGGTGTGGCCAATTTTAATTTCTCTTGAAACTTCCTGGTAGGTGAAGTAGAAAGGGGAAAGCCTTCTGAGGTTCTGACTGTCACATAAAAGAACACAAACAAACATGTCAGTCAGAGCAAAATTTTTTCCTGGCGTTGATTCCCAGGAAGAATTTATTCAGTGGGTCTTTATGTCATGGACCAGTGGTTCTTAACCTCCCTAATGCTGCAGCCCTTTGATACACTTCCTCAAGCGGTGGTGACCCCTAACCACAAAATTACTTCCACTGCTACTTCTTAACTGTAACTGTGCTACTGTTGGGAATCACAATGTAAATATCTGATATGCAGGATGGTCTTAGTCGACCCCTGTGGGAGGGTCGCTCAACCCCCAAAGAGGTTGCAACCACTATCATGGACTGATTTCTTCAGCTCCTCTTAAAGGATTTCCACTCTCAACAAATTCGAGGTAAAGCAAGCAAAGGCAGGTTCAGAGGAGAGAACACTAATAGGGAGGGATGGAGTCAGGGGGGCTGTCAATCTGTGTGACAGAAATCACCTGGGAGTAGGGATGGGGGTTCTGTGTGACAGAAATCACCTGGGAGTAGGGATGGGGGATGTCTGTGTGACAGAAATCATCTGGGAATAGGGATGGGGGGGGGGTCTGTGTGACAGAAATCATCTGGGAGTAGGGATGGGGGTTCTGTGTGACAGAAATCACCTGGAAGTAGGGATGGGGGGGTCTGTGTGACAGAAGTCATCTGGATAAAATGTCTGAGAAGAGTGCCAAGGGCTGAGTGTGATGTTTGAAAGAAGGAGAATGGTAGCGAATGGCCTTTCAGGTAGATGGAATAGAAGCCAGAAATCGGTAGGGTCATGTGAATAAGTTAGAGAGGTATTGGTGATCCCTGGGATTCAGGCAGAGAAGATGCAAGTCCCTGGCTAACAAAGGATGCAGAGTCAGATGGGGTTGGTGGGGGTCGCCTCTCAGCAGGCCTCGGAACTTACAGTAGGTATCTATAAGGAAAATACTGGACTAGCTGAAAGCTTTCACTGAACATGTGCTGTTTTCTGAGCAGTGTGTCTGTTTCAAGGCAACCACATGTGGCAGGAAGTTCTGTGAACACAGAAAGCCAAAATGGCCCAGTGTCTTGCCCGAGGCCCTCAGCACGGGCTTGGTGCCAATGGAGTCTATGGCAGTATTGGCCAACTTGTTTGTCTTTTAATTTTTGAGACAGAATCTCCTAGAGCAGGGTGACCTTGAACCTTTATTCTCCTGCTTCCACTTCATAAGTGCTAGGATTATGGGCCTGAGCTACCACATCCCACATTAGCAAGCTTAAAAGATAGAGTCAGATAGTATATTTTTCGGGCTTTGTGGGCCGTTTGTTCTCTGTCAGTGCTCCTCCACTCCGCAGCTGTGGTGCAAAAACAGCTCTGGGCAGGACATAAACAAATGAGTGTGGCTGCATTCCAAGGAGGCTACTCACAAAAGCAGACGGGAGGGTGTGCTTGGCACCCGGGGCAGAGTCTGAGGCCCTTAGTCACTAGTGTGTGTACTCAAGGACTTTGGATGTGTTCTGTTTTCTCTGCTGACAGCCCTCACCCTAGATAAGGATGCCTTGCAGACAGCTCTGCAGTGAAACCTCGCGGGATTCCAGGGGTGAGAATGGCTTAGTTTCCACAGGCCCTGTCCTTGCCCGCTGCAACCCAGACTCAACAGGCCACTCCGTTACACTGGGCTTATCTCAGACTCCTGATTTTCCTATTTAAAGTGGTTTCCCTCTTCTTCTACCTTTTTGTGGTTATAATCACCTAGTTTAAAGTGGGTGGTGAGAAGTTTGGCTCACTCTTCAGTATCCATAGAGTAATGTTTTTTTCTGCTTTCCAGGTGACAACTAGACTGGAATCTTGGGGTGGGAGTCTTTGTAGATCTCATTCTGGGTCTTAATCCAAGGCATACAGACTGTGTTAGCTACTTTTCTATCTCTGTGGTAAGATGCCGTGACCAAGGCAACTTATAGAAGACAGCATTTAATAGGGTTTTAGTTTTAGAAGGTCAAAGCTTATGATAGCGGGGTGAAGGCGTGGTGGCAAGAACAGCGGACTGTACACATCTCAGAACTGCAAATGTGTGTGTGTGTGTGTGTGTGTGTGTGTGTGTGAGAGAGAGAGAGAGAGAGAGAGAGAGAGAGAGAGAGAGAGAGAGAGAGAAAGAGAGAGAGGCCTCTAACAAAGCCACAACTCCTCTAATAAGGCCGTATCTCTCAATCTTGCCCAACCACTTTACCAACCAAGGACCAAGTATTTGAACACATGAATCTTTGTGTGTGTGTGTGTGTGTGTGTGTGTGTGTGTGTGTGTGTGTGTGTGTGGTGATGGGGGGAAGTCTCATTCAAACCACCATACAGACCAACCCCTTTCTCTAGAGTTGAGCCAGATAGGGCTCAGAAGGACCTCGTGGCTCTATTGGATCCACTCAACAAGTATTTATTCATCCATTGCTATGGCTCAGACAATAATCAGGAAATCAGATAAAAGAATCACAGTCGCCGAGCGAGATTATTATGCTCACAGAACAGTAAAAGGAAGAGAAAATGAACGGTCGCTAATGCAGTGGGAGAAACTGGTCAGTGATTCCATATAACACTAGCTAGAAAGAGGGAGAGCTTCATGTGCAGCAGGCCCTTGTGGAGACCCAGGAGTCTCTACGTGGGAAGACGATTCCAGCTTAGGGTCTGCTCCTCCCAGCTTTTACTTTTATTCTATTCTGCTTGCTTCTGTGGAATTAAAATAAAAACAACAAAACAAACAACAGAAACAGCAAAAAAAAAAAAACCCTCTAACATCTGGTTTCCACTGTAGCCAATATGACTAATCTGTAAGTGTTCTGCAATCCTAGATGAAGAAACAGTCATATTTACTATGCCCACACTTGATCCCAAGGCTGTGGTACACTGGCACCCACTTTGCAGATAAGGAAATTTTGTTCAAGGTTTGCAATTATTTGGGTCCTTAACAATTTCAGGGGTTTATTATTTGTTTGTTTGTTTGTTTTAAGTGGCAAAAAAAAAAAATCATCGAAGCTTTCCCACCACTGAGAGCTAAGCCAGAAGTCCAATAAGGGTTGCTTGACTATGTGGTTAAACTCTTAGTGTTAGATTCTGGTTAAACATGGTTTATTACCTGACCACAGTTACTTATCTGAGTCTTATTTTTCCATTTTTAATTGTATTTACTTATTTGCTTGTGGTGTGTGTGTGTGTGTGTGTGTGTGTGTGTGTGTGTGAGAAAGAGGTAGGGGGCAGATGTCCACAGCATGTGTGTGATGGTGTCCATCTGGAAGTCAGAAGACAACTTTACAGTCAGGTTACTCCTTCTGCCGTGTGGGCCCCAGGGATAGAACCCAGATGTTCACATCTGGTGACAAGTGCCTTAACCCACGGAACCATCTCATTCACTGGCCCTTGCTTTCCCTTTCGTGAAGTGGATATGGTAGTAAGAGTGCTGCCCTCTTGGAGCTATTGTGATGATTAAAGGGATTGTGTGTGCAAAGTGCCCAGGGAATGCTTAAATGCCCAGTAAATTCCAGGTAACAGGTTTTTTGCCACCACCACTAATAGTTAACAGAGAGTTCAAAGTAAAGCTTTAGAAATGAACACTTAAGGGAATACTTTTTTTTTTCTTTTGGTTTTTTGAAACAGGACTTCTCTTTGTATCTCTGGCTGTCCTAGAACTCACTCTGTAAACCAGGCTGGCCTTGAACTCACAGAGATCCGCCTGCCTCTGCCTCCCCGAGTGCTGGGATTAAAGTCCTGTGCCGCCATTGCCCAGCGGGAATGCCCTTTTTTTGGGGGGGGGGCATTGTTTATTTGTAATATCAGCGAAGCACCTGCTAATCTAAAGTTCTGTTCAAAAGAATGGGCATTGAAAATGCACATCCCACCACCTGGCAGTGGGCCAGCCCTCTGAAAGTGTAGGGCTCGTACCAGAGGAAAAGGTCAGACTAGATCCCTGGAGGGTAGGCTCTGCTGAAGGTCAGGCAGGTTCGTCCAGACCTGGTTGGTAAGACGATGCTGTCTGGGAATACAGGTGTGTTGGTATCACTTTGCCACCGTTTACCTGTTTGGACAGGGAGGAAGAAACAAGCCCTGAGACCCAGTGTGAACCTGGAGACAGGAAAAATGGTTAAAATAAAAGTGGGATTAACATTGGCCAGGCAGAGTCACATGAGTAGCCCACAAGGTTTTGGGGTTTTGTTGTTGTTGTTTTTTTCCTGTTTTTATTCAAAAGCCAAACCAGATCTAGCACCTTCAGGTGGTGGCAAGAGGAACTAGGATGCTGGGTCATTCCAGGTCAAGCCTGTGTATGACCCAGCACAGCTGTTGGGATTTACCGTCACGGGGGTGGTGCTTGTAAGGGGTGATAAAAGCCCCAAGGCAGCTGGGCACACCTCTCAATTTAGACTGTTAAAAAGATGAATGTGTGTCTTGGTGAAAATCCTGCACTCAAGTGGAGTCTGGACGTCGCCATGCTCAGGAGCTTCGCGTTTTACCTCCCACCCCTACCCTGGAATGTTTCTTAGAGAGGATGCTTATCTCTTTGTGCCCTAGCAAGGAATCAAATGCTAACTCTGTGTGAGCCTCTAAGAATCTAAATCTTGTTCCCTGAGGATCTGGAGACAAACTTCAGTGCAAGGACATTTGAGGGACTGTAAGTGGTAGTAAAACCCAAGAGGAAATAGGATCAAGAGGAGATTTACGAGTTCTTTCCTCACCATTCCTTTCAGTCAGACTTAGGAGAGTGGCGGAGCCTGGCCTGCAGTGTTTTAGCCCTGTTGAGGTGTGCAGAGAGAAGGTCGGGGCTGCCCTGGCTTTACAAAGACTGTGGGTATCCTACACGATCAGGGAGGACAGTGGCCAACACAGCATTGCATGCAGTTTCTCAGATTTCAGTGTTGTCTAAGCTTAAGGTCTCTAATTCTTGAGAGAGTCTCATGTTCATCCTGGATGCCAATCCTCTTATGTCAAGGGCAGGACAGTAGGGACAACCAGAGCTTGTTCCTAGCTCTTACATGGGCCAAATGCCTGGGCATTCTTTTCAGAAGGCCCAAAGCTGCTTCCCTGGCAAAATGGATCAGAGATCATCAGTCAGTTGAGTTGTCTGCAGCCAGCCAGCATATTAATCCATTTTCCATTGCTATTACAAAATACCTCAGGCTAGGCAATAGGGCCTGGAGCCATCCTCACTTCAGGTCTGGCAAAGGCCTCTTGGCTAATGGCTTCAAAAAGGCAAGAATGTTTGGTGAGATAAGAAACCAGAGCTGTCCTGTCTCTTCAGGACAACTCACTCTCAGTGGAACTAACCAAGGTCCCAGGAAAGCCTTGTAATCCCTCTTGTGAGCAGTGGCCCTGGGTAACCGCTGACCCAACTACTTTGAATTAAGTCCTATCGTGTCTCCTAGGCCCCACTACCTTTCAGTTTTGCTACAATAGTGATCAAGCATCGAACACGTTAACCTTCGTGAGACAAGCTGCACCAAAAGTCCACAGGTGGTAGCTGTGCTTGACGTGACTTCCTGTGTCCGTGCTCACAGATGTGTGTGTGTGTGTGTGTGTGTGTGTGTGTGTTCTGGACTTTGGTGCACGTGACCATGAACAGAGTGTGTTTTAGGAACTCGGATGTATGGATTGTGACTGTTGTGTCCGGGTGTCTCTGGGCCTCTGAGGTTTTCTGAAGCTCTCAGGTAATATTGATGTGGTAGAGGCCAAGGTCAAGGGAGGGAGGGTAGTTCAGACTTTCAAAACTGTGGGTGAAACTGACTTTTGAACTGCTCTGGGTGTGTTGCACAGCTGTGTGAAGTCATTCATCTCTGGGGCTGTTTTCCTCCCCAGCAGTGGTTCCCAACCTTCCTAAGACTATGACCCTTTGATTCAGTTCCTCATGTTATAGTGCTACCCAGCCATAAAATTATTTTCATTGGCTACATCATTACTGTCATGTTGCTACTGTTATGAATTGTAATGTAAATAGTTTTAGAGATAGAGGTTTGCCAGAGGGATCTGGACCCACAGGTTGAGAACCGCTGCTCTGGTGCTTAAAAAGATTGGACTTGGTACAGCGCTGTGCCAAGCTGTACAGCTGAGTCACATGAGCTATGACAAAATGCTGGTGCCTGGGTTATAACCCAGATTGTCTGAGATTGCCCAGGGCTCCAGCTAATGTGACATTTTAACATACCATGGTGCATGTGTTTGTTTTAAAAAGCTCCCACGTGATTCCTTGTTGCTGGAGGTGATATCTGTGGTGCCCAGTGTGCCCTGCTGCTCTCTAACTCTGGGTCTGCACCACCACGCCATCCACATCTCAGTTTTTTATTAATGGCTGTCATGGAGAAATTGCATAGTCTACGTGACACATTTGCCCCCAAATAATGAAAGTGTAGCAATTAATTAAAGAATTTCCAAATAATTAAAGCAGGATTAAGTACCAACTTCAAGAAATTCTGTCCATTTTGATTTCTCTTATTGAAACACCAAAATCTTCATGATTTCATCTTACCCACTACACATTTGCTTGATGGACACTCAGGCATTAATTTCATAAAAGTACTTCTGGTGTCTTCTAGGGTGCTCACATAGCAATGTAGTCTAAAGGTTGCGGGTTAGTAATGGTGATCATGCTATTTAAATATTCATCAACTTACTAATTCATAGGTACTAGTTTGAACATTCTAGATGTATTATGTTTCTCAGTCGTAACATTAATCTTCTAAGGCAGGACAATTATGTTCCCCTTTTACAGATAGGGAAACAGAGGTACGGGTAGGTACTATACTGTCTCAAGGTCACACGGCCCGCAGAAGTGAGCTTCACACCAGGCCCTGTTCTCCCTGCGGTCTGCAGCGAGCTTGTTCTCTTCTAGAAGCCCAAGTCCTCCTGGGCTGAGTGACCTTAGAGTCCTTGGATCCTCCACAGCTCACAGGTCCACATCTGTCCTCAGGTCCCTCAGGAGGTCCCTCACCTGCATCAAGGAGAGTCTGCGGATATTCGTTGACCTAGGGGAGAGAGACAAGGCGGCTGAGGCCTGGCTGGGGGCTGGGCGTCTGCACTACCTCATGCAGGAGGATGAAGTGGTGGAGTTGTACTTGCAGGTGGGTTGGAGTGTGCTCTCGTCTTGGACACTTGGGGAGGCGGCTGTACTCTCTCTAAGCTGGCTGAAAGCTGAGAGAGGAGAGGTCGTGGCAGCTAGGGGAGGGACACCCAACACAGAACGTTTGCTGTTAACTAGGGACGCGAACTTGGAGGAGTTGTGAATGTGTTCCAAGGTTTGCTGTCTTTCCTCGCTGGAGTGGATCCTACATTTCCAAATTCAGTCATTTATAATTAAGTGGATGCCGTTGCTAAATCTACGTACCCTCTGAACCATTATTTATTTATTTTTCTTGGACTCAACTTCAAACCAACCTTTTAAAAACACTTAACTTTACATAATGTCTCAAATCACTGGCTTGACTCATTTTTAATGGTTTTCCTGAAGCATAATAGAATAAACATTTAGCTGTGGAAATACAGACTGTTTATCTGTGTGCTACGAAGATCTCCCCAAGTCCCACCAGAAGAATGTTCTCCGCCCACATAGGGGGGCTTCCAGACAGAGCATCAGAGTCTTCTTGCCAGCCTCATGAGTGAAGGCCAAGTCCATACGATGACTAGGTATTCTAGAATTCTGATTAGGTAACCCGGAGGCTCCCCCTGCTTGTCTCACAGAGCTCTCAATGACCTTTTCTCTGCCTTTGACAGCCATTTCTGTCCCACTAGGCAGCCATCCAGACAGCCTTGAGGTCCGAGGAGCCCTCCCTTGCTCTAAAGCTTTACGAAGAAGCAGGTGATGTGTTTTTCAATGGGACCCGCCATAGGCATCGTGCTGTGGAGTACTACCGGGTAAGCCATGGCCTTCCTGTGCTGAGCCAGACCCTGGTACAGATGTGGGCAGCTCCACTGGACCCTCTCTGTCTTCCTTGTCCAGCACCCATGTCTTCACCCCATCTTTAACTTAGCAAAGGATCTCATCAATTTAGTTACTCTTTGGCTTGAGGTATGAACCTCAATTAGTTCTTTTGTGTGGTGTACAGCACTGTAGTAAAAAGTAGCTGAGGGCTGCTTCCCCCAGCCCAGTTCCCAGCTGCCTGGCTAGCTTATACCCAGAAATAACAACACACACATTGTATTCATTTAAACACTGTCTGGCCCATTATATCTAGCGTCTTCTTGGCTAATTCTCACATCTTGATTAACCCATTTCTAATAATCTGTGTAGCACCACGAAGTGGTGGCTTACTAGGAAGATTCTACCCTATGTCTGTCTCGGGCCAGAGAATCATGGCGTCTGCCAGACTCTGCTTTCTTTCTCCCAGCATTCTGTTTGGTCTACTCTACCTATCTAAATTCTGCCCTATCAAAAAGCCAAAGCAGTTTCTTTATTAACCAATGAAAGCAACACATAGACAGATGACCCTCCTACATCACAGCACTTTACAGTGGTAGCATTCATATATTATCCGTGTTCTCTTACTAAGGCAGCATTATGGAAGATGATCTAAAGGGATACAAGGGTAGACATTGTTCTGACTACCTCTTCTATTGCTGCATAAAACAATGACCAAAGTAACTTATAGAAAGGAGGGTTTGTTTTGGCTTTGTGGTTCCAAAGGAATGAGTAACGTCATAATAGAGAAATGTGATCACAGGCAGGCACAGGAGCAGTGACATCTGAGAGCTCACATCTCAAACTACAAGAGACAACAAACTCGAAATGGTGACCCTTTGGGAACAACAAAGTCCACTCTCAGGGCCATACTACCCCCAGTAAATATTCCATATATCAGTTGCCATAAATGACTCCCCAGGGGACCTCAGAGTTATTAAACATTTTGGAGAGTCCCACACTGGGTGCCATATATTATTGGGGAAACTGGAGTTCCCTCTTTCGAGTTATTAATTGTGCTAATGAAAGAATGTGGAAATGGACCTAGAAAGAAGCTCAAAGACAACTTTATTAAAGTTTAACAGAAAAAACAAGGCAGGCAAGCTGTAAATCCTGGCAGCACCAGGAGGAGAAAGCAAAGAGGGGAGAAAGTTATGCTGGTTGGAAGTAGCCTGGTGGTGGAGGAGGGGCTGTGGTTTAGTGAAAGATCAGAGCCCCAGGAGAAGTATGTCCAAGTTTTCTCAATAGCTGAGAGAGAGAGAGAGAGAGAGAGAGGAGAGAGAGAGAGAGAGAGAGAGAGAGAGAGAGAGAGAGAGAGCATTATGTTCTTCTGAGTTAGGACTCAGAAAAGTGAACAGACTACATGGCAGAGGGGCTTGGCAGTCTGAGGGAAGACCTCCAGGTGACTGCCCTGGGGGCAGGGTTCCTGGTAAGGGGAAGTACATTATCTCACTAAGGGGGGTGGGGGTGAGAGACGACACAGTAGTTTCCCAGATCTTCTTAGCCGGACTTTAGGTGACTGACAGGCTCAGATGGATTAACTCTTAAGGGGGAAGACAATTGTTTCTAATACCCTAATTTGTGGAGCAGGTTAGGATGTCACGTCTTCATCCAGGGCTAGAGGTAGATTCCATCCTTTAATGGGGCCTCAGCACAGCCTTGGCATTCTCAATGGCCATTCCCTCCTAAGAGCTGAGACCTTAAAATCATTTAGGATTGGGCTCTAATTGGGGAATGGATATAACCCATTTTCACCATGAAAATCTAGAGATCCCATTCCGGAGTTGTTCACTGGAAGGGATTAGTGTCTGCAAGTCTTCACTCCTAAAATGGCCCCAGGCAGAGTTGCCTTCTGACATCCTGGCTGGGAGACAAAGATGACATGTCTGGCTTCTGGCTAAGGGCAAGAATGGAACTATTCACTTTTGGGGTCCCTGCCTAGCCATTTTTTTTTTATCTCCTATCCTTATCATTAGGAAGCTGACTTCTTTTCCGCTTTCAGTTGCCCCCTATTATAGAAGATCCGATGGCCTCCAGCTCTTAAACTTGTTATACATAGGTAATACACCAAGAGTAGAACAGCTGAGAAAAGGCAGCAGTGGGAGCCCAGTGGTCACCCCAATTCCTCCAGGAGAAGCCAGGCCTGTAGAGTGTGGTGTGTCTGCGGACTAAGATCTCTGTGTCTCGGTTCTCAGGCTGGGGCTGTTCCTTTAGCGAGGAGAATGAAGGCGGTGAGAACCGAGCTACGGATCTTCAACAAACTGACCGAGCTACAGATCAGCCTCGAGGGCTATGAGAAAGCCTTGGAATTTGCCACCCTGGCTGCCCGGCTGAGTGTCCTCACAGGTAGGTGGTCCTATCCCATAGGTGCCTGGTTTGGGAGGAACAAGCACTACGCAGGCATGGCTAGTAAAGCAGTGGGCACCAGCTCCGGTCTCAGGCTCTGTAAATTCTAATCCAAGGTTCAGCAATCAAAACTGTAATTGAGCAAGATTTAATTTCCGCAAATTTTGTTCCTCATCAACAGAGCAGGTTTCAAATATGTGTCTACAATTCTGTTACAGAGAGCAATGGTTGTCTATATACATATAGCAGCATGGGGGTGAGGGACGCAAGTCCTCATTCTGAGGTCAATTGCCAATGCTAACTATTATATCACAGTTGGTCACATTCCCCCATGAGGTAAATGGTACTTTATTCTAAGCATATGTAACATCTTTATCGCATAAAGACCTTTTGCACCAAATTTAAATTGATTGATAGTTAGGCAAAAAGCACATTTTCCCCATGGAGCAGAAACACAAATGAAGGTCAGGTTCCCATCAACCTAACTCAGGACACAGTTAAAAGAGCTTTCACTTACAGGGAAAGCTACTGGGAAATGGTGGACGCCATTGGCAGGGAGCAAAGGGTGAATTAAAAGGAATGAAAGCAAACTCAGTCTTGAGTGTGTGTACTTGAGGAAAAGCTATGTGGATCAGAGAAGCCTTGATTTGATGCTGGAGTGGGTGGAGACCTCCCTTCGTGGTTCTAGAAGGGACTTCTAGCCATTTTCAAGGTCAACTGGTGTAGGAGGGCAGTGGGCTCTGTGTCTAGTTGAGCCAGAGGACCCTTGCCCTTCTCCTTCTCTTCAACTGCAGGAAACCTCATCAGAGCTTTGTCCCTGACCTGAAGGGCCTGAGGCACCTTGGGTAGCTCAGTCAGATTACTCTGTCTCTATTGTTTCCTGGAATGGAGCTTTAAGGAGGCTGGCCTCACCTCACACAGGCACGTATGCATGTGCGTGTGCATGTGCGTGTGCGTGTGCGTGTGCGTGTGCGTGTGTGTGTGTGTGTGTGTGTGTGATTACATTTCTCAGAACAGAGAATTTTCTCTCCTTGGCTGTGGGTTTGTGTGTGTGTGTGTGTGTGTATGTATGTGTGTGTGTTTTATAATTTTGACTTTTGGTTCTTTGAAGTTTAAGAGATTTTTTTTAAGGTTTTTTTTTTTTTTTAAGATGTCATCAAATAGCTACCTTGCAAGCATTCCAAAGACAGGACTGGATGAGGAGCTTTTGTTCTCGGTATTAATAAAAGGACTTTGTATTAAAATGGTCATTTGTTAAAAGCATAAACTCACACAAACTTCAAACACCTTAAGTCCCCAGCACACACAAAGCCACTTCTATGAAAGCTTAGACCAAAAGAGAATGGCACTCTGTAGAGTCCACGGAACCGAGAGTTGGTGAGGAGCTGGGAGGTGACTGGGTTTTCTGAAGAAACTCCATGTGGAAAGGACGGCTGTTACCCAGTGTTCTTCATTGGAAGCCATTCCTAATTGCTTAATTAAGCTTGTCCTCTCATCACAACCCATCACGGTTTTAAGAAGCACTCCCCCTCCCCAAGTACTGAATTACAGTATCATCAGCAGCACAGAGAACATTTTCTTCCAGAAATCGGACAGCTCAGCATTTCTGTGGCTCTCTTGGTAGCACGTTCCATGGGCGCAGTGGTCTATTTATTTGTGGGATCACTGAAGGAGTTCCTCATTCTGACACACTGAGCCCACGAGGGCAGGGGCTTCCTCTGTGCTCTTTCTGATGCTCCTCATCTAGTGGACTCAGAAAGTCTTCTGGGCTGAATGAGGGAGCAATGCCCAGTGCTGACTACGGGACTTCCCCTTGCTCTTGTAATTCCCAGGAGATCAGAAGCAGGAGCTGGTGGCTTTCCACCGCCTGGCTACTGTGTACTTCTCTCTGAAGATGTATGAGATGGCTGAAGACTGCTACCTGAGGACTCTGTCCCTCTGCCCAGCGTGGCTGCAGAGTCCCAGGGAGGCGCTGTACTACGCCAAGGTGTATTATCGCCTGGGCTGCCTCACTTTCTACCAGCTGAAGGTAAGAACCGGTCTTCCATGGTGGACTTTTGAGAGCTACCATCCAGCCGCTCTTTGCTGAGAAAGATAATAAGGGGACTTTGGAGCAGAAATGAGAGGACCAGTGGCCTGAGATGATCAGTCTTCATTCAGAGGATGTGAATGAAGGGGTGGTCTCACTGGGGACCTGAGGTCTTTTTCTGTTAAGCCCCACTGGAGAAGTCTATCAAATGTTCTAAGTCAGTGCCCCTCATTTTGTAGGAAATTACCTTGTTTAAGAAACACACAAGCATTAAAGTGTGTTTGAGATAATCATGTATGGAAGCTTGGATATAAGGATCTCTAAACCCTAAGAAAGTTCTTGTCTTGGTTCTCTTCCTGGAGTTCAATCTACAGCACCCAGTTCCTTCCTTCTGGAAGTGAGTTGGTAGCCTGCAATCCGGTCACAACTCTAACCCCAAAATTGTACCCTTAAGGTTTTTTTCTCCTTCCAAAGGTCCTTGTCACCCCAACATAACCCCGAATCTCCTAATACAGTGGCTTGTGAGCCTTATCTAACTTTGACCTCAAAGGGAGACTCAGGGTGGCTCTGCTGACCTTACTGGTGAAACTGTGATTTTGGCCTGAAATAATTATACAGGATAACGAGAACCAGGTGTCTTTTTTCCGCATCCTTTGCATCTCTTTTTGCCTGAGGAAGCATCTGTTTCTCATCCTACTGAGTAGAGTGGGACAGGCGAGTGAAAGCCCACTTAGCCATCACACTGTAGTGCCATGGCAAGAGGCTCAGGGACAGAGAATGTACCACCTGGTTGCATCAGCTAAGGACTCCAAGGCATTGCAAAGGGAAAAACCTTGAACGACTGTAAGCAATTGTAACTGGAAGCTGAAGCATAGACTTAGTTTTGGGTTCTTCTGGACCCTGTTTTGCCTTCAGCTTCATGGATTCCTCTCATCTCCTTCTTGACACTGTGTGTTCCTACTTCTCTGTGTCTCTTGGCCTCACTCCTTGCCACATCCTATCTCCAAAAGGACATGGACAGTGTTCCTTGTTGGGCCCCACTGCGGGTTTGGGTCACGCAAACACCGTTCAAATGCTGTGTGTCCAGTGCAATGTTGTGTCATGATTGGATGACATGGGGAAGATGCCACTTCTGTGCCCAAGGAGGAGGGGTCCCATGACTGACGGTGCCGCTGGAGCCAGAGTACAGCAGAAGAAAGAACTTCCGTGAGGCCCCGGGATGTGGGATGCAGTAATTGAAAAGTGTTACTGTTCTCAGCATAGACTTTAACCCTGCCCTGGAAGTGCTGCTAATATGTCTGTCTTTTCTTTGCCCCATGGGATTAGGATGCTCATGATGCTACTGAATACTTCCTGCTGGCGCTAGCAGCTGCTGTCCTGCTGGGTGACGAGGAGCTGCAGGACACCATTAAGAACAGACTAGACAACATCTGCCAGAGTCCCTTGTGGCACAGCAATCCCTTGGGGTGCTCCTCAGAGAGGGCGCGGTGGCTCAGTGGCGGGAGCCTGGCCCTCTGAAGGGAAGGGATCCATCTTCTTTCTGACCACTTTGCCGTGGCGAGATGCTGCCTTCCTGACACACGTTCTTAGATCTGGACTGGGAGGGTTTAAGCTTTCCCCTCATTTAATGGAGAAGGGCAGCAACGCCGGAAGGAGAGGGGCTCTGGGAGGAGCATCTTGGCCCCATGCTTCACTTCTGGATCTCCACCCAGGTCACTGTGACTCTTCTACACAGACAGCTTCAAAGATGCCTTCTCTCAACCCAGCTCTGCAGAGAGTGAGGAAGGCCGGCACTGTGCTGGGAAAAGGTTGAGCAGGCCCGTCCCGGTGCCCTCATCAGTGTTCTCAGGGAAAGACTCTTCAGTTCCAGTGGAGGAACCAAAGGAGTCAGTACTCCATGCTCATAGGGACCATAGGCACAGAAATTCAGCATAGTTGTAGCTCAAGGGACGTAACCCCAGGAGGACCAGGTGAAAGGCACAGAGGTCTAACTGGGACCCATATTCTCCATTCTACCTGGAAGCAGGGGTCTTGTGCATCCTTCCAGAGAATCAAGTGAAACTCCCCCAGGGCTAAGGCTTAAGAATTATGCCATACATTAATTGTAAATACTGTATATCATTAAATATTGGCTATTTACATTTATATATGCCTTTTGTCTTCGTTATCATGGGGGAGGGGGAGACGAACCGACCGGCTTGAATTATGGATCAAATACCAAGATGCCTTATTACTTCAGAGTGGTGCCTTTATAAAATACCTCTGTGTGTTATCTGTAACCACACACCCCACCAAGTGGCTTGTAACAACACTGAGTATTCATCTCCTTGTGCTTGAAGGGCAGTGATCCAAGTGTGACCTCGCTGGGTTTTCAGGCTCAGGATGGCTTACAAGACCGCAACCAAGGCGTTGGCTAGGGGAGGAGTCACCTTGGGTTCAGTTAGAGAAGAAACTGCTTCTAACTGGTTCACAAGGTTGTTGGCGGGAGGTGGCTTGGTGGTTGCTGGCTGTTGGCCAGAAGCTAGCCATAGCTGGTGCCATGCAGACCAGGCCATCCCTTGATAACTCCCATCACCAGAGTGAGCAAGGCAGAAAGGCAAAGAGAGACCAAGCAAAAGAGACTATAATCAAATTGAGAGGTGGTACCCATTAGCTTTGTGTATTGGGTCCATTATAAGACAACATCTGCCAGAGCCCCTATGGCATAGCAATCATTTGGGGTGCTCCTCAGAGAAGGTCAGCTTACACAAAAAGAAGGGTGGGTGGCCAGCAAAGACACAGAAGTCAGTAGGGGAGGGATTACTGAGATAATTTCTGGAACTTCTCACCCATGGTAACTGAGTTCTTTGGTGATTTGGAACTAGGCAGTGAGATCAAACTATGTTCTACTGATCATAGTTTCAATGTCAACTGCTTGATATCCGAAGTGTGAATTCTGAGTCTGTACCCGAGACTTCTGAGTGGAAACCCCTGGGGCTCAGCTCTCTATCTCTTGCAAACTCCCCCAGCCGTTCAAGTGTGTACCGAGGTGTGCGGAGTGTTTCAGGCAGTGTGCAGGCGAATTCCCTGACCATGAACTCTTGGTTCCTGCTTCTCATAACTCTGGTTCAGTGAGTCACATGGTCCCGTAGCATGCATTTTGTGAGAGCGGCTCCAGGGATCGGGAGGGAGGAGGTTCACACCCGCTCTTGGCAGCATAACACAGTGAGGAGGTCTGGCCATCACTCTCTCCGCCTGCACACAGTAGCCTAGATTTGACTGACTGACCACACGCCACTTGTCTCTAGACTTTGGGGGTTGGCTAGATGCTGTTGTCTGTGCGGTAGGGGTGGGAAGGGATGGTGCACTGAATAACCATTACATCTGGTCACCAAGGTTATAGATACATCAACACATTGTTCCCCCTGAGGGACTCAATCCCGGTCAGCAGTGCTCTACTCTTAACGTGTTCTTCCCCAGAAAGGAAATGGAATGATTTGATCTACTCCTGTGTGAAATACACGCAGTTTTGCTCCCCCTACAAGCTGTAAAACTCCCTAGCCTGGGAGGAATGCTGTGGTTGAGGCTAGCTGGTCTAATCTCCCCATGCAGAGTCCTTGCGAAAACATTCCTGAGGGATGGTCAGGGCACACGCGTTCCGGAGCAGTTACACATCTTATATTTGAAGAAGGCTCTCTTGGCCTTAGCTGTGCCGCAGTCATTCCCCATCTGACTCAAGTTACAATCTCTCTCCTTTCCCACTGATGGGTCGTTAGCCTCTGGTCAGAGCTGGAGCCGTTTCAGAGCTGCTGAGGCCTTTGGTGGTGGCTGGGATCTGAAGACTGTAAAGGGGTGTTGTTGTAATTAATATGATTTGATGTTATATTTTAAGCCTTATTAAGATTCATCTCCTCAGCAGCCATGTCCTATTATCCATATCAAGCTTTTTGTCTCATCGGCTATTTCTCAGTGGTTTCTAGTGTACGTGCTACAAGTCTGCATACACATTTGCGCATGTGCACACAGGTATGTGTGCACCAAGGACAGGATACTAATTTTAAATCTCCTAAGTTGTGACTAAAGTTTTTTTTTTAACTCTGTGCATTCTGATTTATCTGTAAATCTAGTAAATTTCCTTTGTAACCAGGTCACATATAATGATAATGATATATAATGATATAATGTTTCCCAAGACAAGAATCAGGCTGTGGTGGTTTGAATGTAATTGACTCCCATGATCTCGTAAGAGTGGCGCTATTAGGAGACGCCGCTTTGTTGGAGTGGTTTTGGCCTTGTTGGAGGAGGTTTCCTATGCTCGGGATACTGCCCAGTGTCTCAGGTGACTTCCTGTTGCCTGTAAGATTTAAGACTCTCAGCTATTCCAGCCACCATGTCTGCCTGCATACCGCCATGCTTCCCACCATGATGATAAGGAACTAAACTCCTGAAATTGTAAATGAGGTCACCCCAATTAAATGTTTTTCCTAGAAGAGTTGCCATGGTCATGGTGTCCCTTCACAGCAATAAAACCCTAAGACACCAGACGTTTTTTAAATAAGCAAAACATTGTACCAGGTAATTACAATCGCTATATATTATGTACGAGTCACTTGTTAGAACAATTGTTAAATGTGTGTGTGTGTGTGAAGTCTTAAGCAATAGGGGTAGTTTCTTTTGGAATTGTGTTTCTGTTTCTTTTCTTTTTTTCCTATTATCCACAGGCATTAGAAGGAAGCAGGTTTGGCCTGCATATGCCATGGCTTAGGTTCCTTGTTAGCCTAGACCACCTCCTGGAACTTCTGTGAGCTGCCTGACTCTAGGTCCCTCATCTCTTACAAGAAAGGCTGAATTGTTCCTGAAGAGCCTCTTTCCCTTTTACCTGTCCAATAGTACTATTATTCTGAAATCAACCACCTTTCTTGAGCTTTTCTTATGTCTAAGAATCATGAAACAGATATTTGTATGTGTGTATATAATGTAACTCATTTCTCAGCAGTTTATTTGGGGAGGGAATATGAAAGGGTGAAGGGAGAAAAATGGAACAGGTCACAGGAGAATGAGAAACCTCAACTTGATGTTCATTGCAGGGAGATTCTGAAGCTCTGACTTCTGACCTCTGAGATCAGTTCCCCTGGCAGCTCCTTTCCTACAGGCTGCTGTCATTGTCCTGCATGAGAAGGTCTGGAGATGTCATCTTGTCATCTGTGGGAGGAAACCAGGTCTTTGTATACCCTGACTTTATTCTTCCTTTTATAGGTGAATAAACTGAGACAAAATGTCATTCTCCCAGCCACACAGGTAATGACACACAGCAGTGCTCCAAGGTTTCTGAAGCAAGGACTTAGATGCCACTCAGAGTCCCTTTTTACAGTGTGTCATTGTGTCCACACATATGCTTAATTAAGCCTGTGCTTATCACTTGAAGAGCCGTTTGTCAAGTTATTGATACCTACTTAGTTTGGAGTCTTTAGTTGGCCCTTCCTTCCTTCCCCCTTCATCTTTGCTCTCACAAATTCATTTTATAAAGGATGACAGTTGTACACACACACACACACACACACACACACACACACGCACACGCACACGCACATGCACACGCAGAGTTGTATTGCTTTTCAACAGAATTCCACAAATAATAACAAATAAATAAAATGAGCAAAAACGTGCACTGAATTCAAACCCAGTCCTGTGGCTTACTGAAAGTTCCTTGCCAAAGCCCAATCTCTCACTGTGCAAAAGATAGAGAAATTGACAAATGAGAAAGCATAGAAGACAACCTAGCTTGGATCAGGTTCTCTCTGAACTATCTGAGAAAAAAAAAAGTAGCAAAAAGGACTCCCGTCCTCGTGGCTAGAGTCAGTGCCATCCAAGCACGTGTTTCTCAGGGCAGGGAAGCAGGGAAGCAGGGAAGTAGGGAAACAGGGAAGCAGGGAAGCAGGGACCAGGCTCAGAGAGAGAGGAAAGGGGCACACGACGTATTGTGGAAGAATCAGGATCTGCAGCATCAGGATCTGCAGCATCACTAGAGGAGTCCATTAGGAGACTGGAGAAGAGTGATGGAAATGGGAGAAAAGACAAAAGCAGAAGTCCCTCAGAGGGTGTGGGGAGTGGCTCTGAAGGTGTTTGGGCTTTACCCTGAGGACAGGAGCAAGCTGTGGAAAGGGTAGAGGTCCTTGAGAGTGACATGGAGGTTCTGTACTTCAGAAAGCAGATTTCAGAAGCAGCGTGAGACTGGTTTACGGGGAAGCAAGGGTGGAGTGAGGGGGTAAGGTTTAGAGTGGTATTAACCAACCCCATCAAATCTGCTTCTTCCAGGCTGTGTGACCTTCAGCAACCACGTTTCTAAACTAAGAGCCATCAAACTGTGTCAGACAGTACATGTAAAAGTATCCAGTACATGTAGTACCTGGCACAGAGGGTAAACTTTAGATGAGCTGATAAAGATTTGTTTGCCTTCTTCATTTCATCGACAAGGAAATGGCTGAAGTAGATCTATCTTTGGGACAGCTCATTACCTAAGGAACAAAGAAACCCCATCTAGAACACAAACAAATGGGACTATTTTTAAAAGGGAATCTATTCACCCCACCCATCGGTTCATTTATTTTAAAGTTAAGCTTTGAATTTGTTCTCTTTCTGGTCTTTACCAGCCACTTTGCAGTTGGATTATGCACTTCTTTCTTTCTGCCATAAACTTTGACGTTAAGAAGTGCCGTGACCCTTCAGCTGTGGTGGCTGGGGACACTGGTCTGTCGTGTGCAGACGCTTGAGACTGAAGATAGCAATTGAGGGGGACCAGCGTAAGCTGTGTTACACCTCTAAAGAGTTCACTCTCTGCCTGGAACTTGGGGTACAGCATCATGTGTGGGTGACCTGGTATGAGCCCTCCGTTCCAGGGTCTGTCACAGGGAAGCAGGATTAAACAGGTTCCTAGCGTATCTGGTTCTTTCCCACCCTCAGTGTATAGGTGTGTTATGGGCACTCCTTGCTTCTGTACTTGTGCCACGGCAGTCTTGCCCTGTGATTATCATCTTTCTCAGCGTATATCCCATGGCACCCACAGCCTTCATCCATCTTTTGAACTCTGTGGGTGAGCAGATGGAGGCTGTTGGGCACCCTGGCTCTGAGAACTTGGCATTGTTTTGTGTTCCTCAGAGGCATGTCTTCGCCCCAGGGAGGCAGAGGGGAGCAGGGATTTTGGATTGGAGACTCTGTCCAACTGAGATTGCCAGAGATAGGGCCAAGAATGGCACAGATGGCTAAGACTCCGTGATGCAGCCACTCTGTTTGGTTTCTCAGGCTGACTGAAGGCGCCAGAGGAGGGCACTGTGATTTAAAAATAGTTTTAAAGGTGAAACTGCACATTCTGTTCCTAAGGTTGCCTCTGACTCGTGGCCAGAGCATCAAGTAGATCCTCTTCCAGTGGAGCTTCCATAGAAGACAGTTGTTGGCCATTCTCTATGGAAATCAAGATGTCCAGCAGGGGGCAGCAGTGTCTTTTCCAACTCTTCATATACAGCGTACCCAAAGACTGTATAATGTATTTAAATCTCCAAATCAGACCCAGAACAAGCAGTTTCAAAAATTTATCTATCTACATCTACAGCACTATGATTCATATTTTTGTGTTACATTCCAGTCCATGTATACATAACCACACTTGTACATATTTGACAAACACCACTTATTTCTTACATTGAATATACTCTGATTTACTTATTTTAAAGAAACATTCTATTCTAGTTAAAAATCATACAGTATGGGTGTGGATAGAGGGCTCTGTGGTTAAGGACTCTTGTAGCTCTTGCAAAGGATCTAAGCTTCAGTTTCCAGCACACACATTCAGCAGCTCACAACCACCTGTAACTCCAGCTCCAGGGGAACTGGTCTACAAGAAACACTCCAAATCTCTCCTCTCTCTCTCTCTCTCTCTCTCTCTCTCTCTCTCTCTCTCTCTCTCTCTCTCTCTCTGTCCCTCCCTCTCTCTCTCTCTCTCTGTCCCTCCCTCCCTCTCCCTCTCCCTCTCCCCTCTCTCTATTTTTCTCTTTCTCTCTCTGGGTGGGGGTGGGGGTGCTCAGTGTTTACTTATTGCATAAAAGAACAAATAAATGAATTGTGTATGTTTTATTTACACATGGATAACACAATGAAATAAATAAACACGTCCCTTATAGGATGCCAGCTTGACCTTAAGCAGAGAGGCACTTGTGGGATGACAGGCATCCTGTAGACTTGGAGGATGTGCAGCTTCCAGGAGAAGAAAGTGCACGTGTGTATCCTTTGCTTTCCAGTTTCAACAGAACCATCCAGGGTCCTGTGATGTCCTGAGCATCCTGAATTCTCCAGCAATGATGTGGCCAATTCCCGTGAAAGAAAAAGACCTTTCATTAAAAAAAAATCAATATGTATATGTGGAAAGAATATAAAATTGGATGGGTAGGGAGGTGGGGGAAGAGAAGGAACGTGATCAAAATAGAGCTCCTAAAAAAAATTTAATACAATTTTTTAAAAAAAGAAAGAAAAGACCTTTCTTCCTGTCCTTTAACTTCAAACTGGGGTCAAAGGCTTTAGGCTGATTTGAAAATAAATAAAGGCCCTGAACAGACAAAAGCTGTTCTGGAGCCAGCCCTCATTGTAAACACCAGCCTTCCTTTCCTCTGGCCTGGAGCTTCCAGGCACTTCCCTAGCTCACTGTGACCTCACTTAGCCCAAAAACCTGGCGGCTGGGGAAGGTCCTGGCGATCTTCTTGAAACAGATGGAGAGACTCCCGAAGGATGTCTGTGGATGCTTGCGGTCTTAGTTTTGGCTGTATTAATTTTCCTTTTATAAAGAATATACAGCACATTGTTCACAAATAACAAAATGATAGGCGATCCATTTGGACCTCTCCCTGCTGGGGGAGCTGTTACATTCTTTTCCCATAAAACCTTACTTGTACTCCAAAAAATGAAACTTCCAGTCATAATTTTCAAATTGGCAATTAATTCTAAAACAATGCATATGCTAATTTGTGTGTGTCTTGTGTCTAGGCTCACTCAGGTTGCCGAGGGATTATGAACATAGTTTTGACATGAATGTTGGTTGATACCTTTGTGAACAGTTAAGATGGAAGTAGAGCAATAAACATGTCAGAAAATCGCCCATTTGTCAATGAGGCGAGTGACTTTCTGTTACAGAAATAAACTGTCTCAGTTTCATTGTGTTTGTCCCAGAGAGCAGCTTTGGAGGTGCCAGAGTCCTATGCATAATTTACACAATTGCCATCATATTAATTTTCTTTAAAAAGATTTTACTACGTGTGTGTGTGTGTGTGTGTGTGTGTGTGTGTGTGTGTGTCTCACAGGCATCTTCATCTGCAGGTGGTAGTCAGAGACAACCTGTGGGAGTCGATTCTCTTTTTCTACCACATGGGTTCCAAGGATGAAATTGACGTCACCGGGGTTGGCAGCAAGTGCCTTTCCCTCCCTGCCATACTGCCTGCCCTGCCATACCATTCATAGCTCCAGAACACCAGCAGAACTGTAAATTGAGCTGGATTTTTGGCACGTACCAACTTTTGTGGTATAAATACGCCCACTGTGTTCCATGTCAAGTGTCATGAAATGGGATGTTGAATAAAGATTCAACGGTGCTCAGTTCTGGGTAGTATCCTACCACTCAGATACCAGGGCATGAACACCCCAAGGACATAGATGTACCTTCACGTTAGTGTGGCGCTGTGGGTGGAAGCTGATGCAGGAGACAGAGTCCTCTCCATGGGGTGAGTCATATACCATATCCTTTCACAGTGGATCCTTTGGTGTTCTGAAGGGCCACTCTAAAGGTTTGGGGATCAAGAGGGATTGGGGTCCCAAAAGGTCTGAGGGAAGTGTCAGTAGATATTTAATAAGTAGCTCTAATTCTGTGTTTGGGGTGAAGCTTCTATGAAGGCTTGACTTGGAAGCTCAAGGCTTGAACTGCATTGTGTCTAGACAGTCACAGATATCAAGGCTTAGTAGCTTGGGAACCTTAGGGACCCAACCTAACCCCCCTGTGCCTCAGATTTCCCATCTGTTAAATGGGATATTCAGGATAATACTTTATGTTTTTAAAGTACTTAGTCCCAAGCTGTGTTTGGAATTTATATTCCATAATTAATGGATATTTTAAGCCATGTGAACTCCAAAATAAATAAAAGCAGTTAATATTTACTGAGGCCTTGCTGTGCACCAGGCATTGGATAAGCTCTTTGAACCCATGATCTCATTTTGTGCTCAAAAAACCTCAGGGGGAGAACTACTAGCAAGCCCAGTTTGAGTCGAGGAAACCATGACTTGAAGAAACTGTGATGTGCTTAAGGTCGCATAGCTTGTGGCTGTGGAGGGAGGAGATGGACACACTTGGGCTGGCTCCAGAGACAATGGCCTTCACTGACAAGTGCTTCTGAGAGCCTTCGCCTCTGAGTTCATCAGTAGGACTGTTTCCAGGTTAACCTAAAGTCTTTGTTAGGGTCTCTACTGCTGTGAAGGGACACCATGACCACGGAAACTCTTATAAAGGACATCATTTAATTGGGGTGCCTCACTTACAGTTCAGAAGTTTAGTCCATTATTGTCATGCTGGGAAGCATGGTAGCATGCAGGCAGACATAGCACTGGAGAAGGAACTAAGAGTTCTAACATCTTGCCTGGCAGAAAACAGGAAGTGGTCTGAGTCACTGGGTGTGGCTTAAGCATAGATGAGACCACAAAACCCACCTCCACAGTGACGTACTTTCTCCAATAAAGCCACATCTCCTAATAGTGCCTCTTCCTATGAGCTTATGGGGACAATTGCATTCAAACGACCACTCCTGATTATCTGTCAAATTCACTCATTTCAGCTAATTAGCCTTGTGTGTGTGTGTGTGTGTGTGTGTGTGTGTATTGACAAGGCCATGCTGCTTGTGAGGGGAAGAAACTAAGATGTGGACAGCCATATATTTTCATTTCCAAAGAAGAGCCATTAATCATAAACGAATATATTTCATACAGACAGTAGGTGTAGAAAATGTGACCAAGGACAAAAGTAAGAGCAAGGCTCTACTACACCCCAGAACACAGCACCATGAAACCTCCTCTACACTTGACTTTTCCCAGAATGCTGAACCCACAAGAGAAGACAGAGAAGAGTGGTTAAAGGGGAGGATGTTTTGCAGAAGAGTTAAGACTGCTTAGGCATAGTTCATAGATGAGAAGTCATCTTCACCCCACCTGACATGCTCGCCAACACATACAGAAAGGTATGTACATATGTGTACCTCCATACTCACTCTGAGAACCCACTGACTTTTGTGTGTGTCTCCTTGGTCTCTATCACTCCACCTTTGCACACATCCCCTTGAATGGCTAGTTCCAGCATTCACATACTAGAGCAGCAGTACGGAATGCCATAATACACAGAAGCCATTAGGGCCATTCAGATGACAGAGTTAAGCAAATGACCAGCAATATGAAAAAGACATTGGAAGATGTTAGCATTTTGGATAATCTCCAAGCCTCAAATGTGTGTATGTCCTTTTAGCATGACTTCTAGGGCATATTATTCTTTTGACTCATCTATGACTTTTGCCCAGTGTTTCAACTACTGTGACATCATTTTGGGATGCGTGTAAACTCAGAGACTTTCAGGAACTCCAGTATGCTGTCTAATAGGTGTACATAGGTTTTAATTTGGTCTTAGCATCTGTGGATCCTTAAGAGACCATATCAGCACTTGGAGCTATGACTATTTGAACTGTAAGGTAGGGATGATGAATACCTGTATCACAAAGTTGTCATACATATGATGTTATGATATGTCTAATCCCTTTAGAGTGGTGGCTGGAATATAATATGTACTTGATACTTTAGACTTCTCTCTAAGACTGTGACATAAGCCTTTTATATGGGAAAAAAGTCAAGAAGGACGTCAGTGACTCCTGAAGGAGCCAGACGTACAAAGAAAATAAATTGCAGAACAATGAGGTCAGCAAATTTTTCTGCAACTCAAGACTTGTTATATATGTGTTCTGTGGATTTCCACGAATGTATGGTTGGGGCCCTTCTCTTTGGGCTCGGTGGGGGGCACAACCAGACTGGATAACCAGCATCTGAAATCCAAAGAGGAAGCAAAAGAGGCATCTTTTGAGTACTAGAGCTGTGGTTGGGACAGAATGCCTTTTGCTTGCTGTAGTCACCTATCATAAATAAGTGACCTGACCTACGGTTTTCTGTACTTTTCAGAGTTTTGATTCAGAATTATAGCTGTCAAGATATTTCTGTGGTTGACTCAGTAAAGTGTTTGCCTTAGAAGCAGGAGGCTCTGCGTTTGAGTCCCAACCCCCACATAAAAAAAAACAAGTGTGGAGGTACGTGCCTGGAACCCCAGCACTGGGGAGGCAGATAGGAGGATTCCTGGGGCTTGCAGGCCAGCTCCTCCAGTGAGAGGGATTAGCTCCAGGATCAATGAGAGATTGTCTCACAAAGTGAAAGGGAGGCTAGGAGGATGGCTCAGAGGGTGAGACATAGCAAACATGGGGACCAGGGTTCAGATCCTTAACACCTATGTGAAAGGCTGGGTATGGCTGCCTGTATACCTGTAATCCCAGGACAGTGGAGGGTAGAGACACTGTGGTGTTCTGGCTGCCAGCCTAGCTCCAGGTCCAGTGAGGGACCCTGTTTCAAGAGAATAAGGCATAGAACTATTGAACAGAATACCTGCTGACCTCCTCTGACTTCTGCACGCACACATACACACACACACACACACACACACACACACACATACACACACGTGTGAACACACACGCATGCATACATTACACACATGTTACATACATACACTCCTACCCCAAATAATTTGGAAAGCAATTGAAGAAGATACTCGACATCAACCCTTGGCCTCAACTCACATGTATAGCCACATGCGCATGCATCTGCACACACTTGTACCCCCACATTAAACATGCGCACACAAAAAGTTGCTGTGATTTATGGGAAAGTTTATTATAAAACAACCTGGGAAGATAATATTTTAAAACACAGTCATAAGAGCCGTAGATCCATTGTCATAGGTTTATCAACTAACCTCATAGTCTAAAACTCAGTTTTATTATTTCACATACAGTTGAAATCTTTCCAATTTCAGTAGGAAACAACCAACTCTAGCTTCCAATTTTAGTTTTGAAATATTTTAAACATTTTTTTTGTAGGCGTTTGCTAAGGAGGGACAGTACCTGGCACATGTGCGTGTAAGCGGCCTATAAGAGCATCTTACAATAAACGCAATTTGAAAAGACGTGCTGTTCCAGATGTTTACGGCTGTATAACAAACCACCCCTAAGCTTGTGGTCTAAATTTATTTTATCATCTGTTGGTTGGAGGTGTTGACGAGGCTTACCAAGCACTTGTGTGAGCTTTTCTGGAGGAAGAGAACATCTATTCACCCTAGAGAGAAGAAACCAACAGCAGACCAAAGAAATAATCCTGCCAGGTGTAACTTGGTAAACCAATGGGTTTAATTAGGGATCCTTGCAACTTTTGAGCATCTACACCATTAAAGAAAATGCCTCTTCTAGCCACAAATGGATAAATGCTCCTCCCAGAAGCTGGGTATGGGATAACTCCCTACCAATTGTTGGTTCAGGAAGGTCCCAGAGGTCCCCAAATAATCCAGGGTATGACCGCTGCTCTTGTTTGGCTATGAGAATCAGATAGTAAGACCCTGTTGTCTGCCAGTGATAGGCATAACACTAGTTTGGCTAGAAGGGAACACAGGGGCAACCTCAGCACTGCTCTGGAGGCATCTGCGGGAGACAAACTCAACCTTCTGTTCACTGTTGGGGAAACTCATGAGCTTAATCTGGTTCACTGAGCAGAGATTCTTAGGAGAGAGCTCAGGTTCTGAAGAAGCACGGTTTGTCATAGGGAACATGACTGGGTGAGCTGCATGTGGGTGTTACCTTAACTTTGTTCTAAGTCTTAATCCAGAGATCTGCTCAGAGCAGCTCGGATTCTCACATTACTAGGTTCCCCTTATTTCTGTAGTTATTCCTGGCTCCAGTGATGCCCTCAAATATATATATATATATATATATATATATATATATATATATATATATATATATATATTCTGTTAGCTTGACTGGGAAATCCAGCAGTCCCATATACAGTGCCAGAGACCATGGGCATAAGAGTATATGGTTCTGCTCAGCAAGAAGGCCATTCTCTGGATGCTCAGTCTCAGCTCTCTTTGGATAAGTCATGGGTTTTGAGTCTGTATTTCTCTAGGTTTATTCACTCAGAAAGTACTAGATTCCTTTAAGTGCCTGGCATTGCATCAGTCTCTAGAGATAGGTCAGTGAACAAAAACCCAAGTTGCTGCCTTGGAGTGAGAACCCCCGGGGACACCTTGAGCATCACCAGTGGTGGATATTTATGCAGAACAAAGAAGGCTGACACAGATGGGTTATCATAGTGGTTGAAATTTAGCTAAATTCATGGACTGGAGAGATTACTTAGTGCTAAGAGCACTTGCTTCTCTTGCAGAGGACCTGGGTTCAGTTCCCAGCACTAACAAGAGCAGTTTACAGTTGTTTGTAGCTCCAGTTCCAGAGGACCCAGCACGCTTTTCTGGCCTCTGCATGCACTGGGTCAAATTGCAATGCATTTACATATATGTAGGCAAAATAGTCTTACACATAAAAAAATAAGCCTTTAAAAGTAATTAAATTTAGCTTTTAATCCCAGCACTCAGGAGGCAGAGAGGCAGGTCGATCTGTGAGTTTGAAGTCAGTCTGATCTACAGAGAAAGTTCCAGGGCTATACAGAGAAATCCTATCTCAAAAAATGAATTATTTCATATATTTCTTCTAAAGAGCTAGACTAATACGATGATTCTAGAATGGATCTAAAATGCAGGATTTCAAATTAGAGAGAACTAGGCACCAGCAATTTCCCTGAAAGAGATTCGTTATTGAGTTAATTTTTAATTTTCCAAAAGTTATTTCTTAAACAATAGTTCCCTGGCATTGAACTGGAGTCTTTGAAAGCCTGCCTCTCCTTAGAACTCAGATATGACCTCATATTATGGCATTGTTAAATAATCTCAACATTTTTGGGTGTAACCAATTTAGCAAGTTAGCACTTGATGCCATTTATACGACATGTTTCTCAGAGAAGCAAGACAGAACAGGGCTGGGAGATCCCAGCATGGCAATGGGATTTAGGCGTCCCCGGTGAGTCGGTTGAACAATTCTCATGCTCTAATTTTGGCTGCAAGATCTACAAATTTCAAAACAAGAGGCTTAAAAGTCTTATCAAAGAAGGTGCCTGTCATTTAGTCAAACCCCCTTGAGTGTGAATAATTCAATTAAACTCCATTTTTCTAATCATCATTCAGTCTACATTATTAAGGACCCATTGTGTGCCAGGCACCGTAGCTAACACGGAGTGAATTAAGACAAGAATGCAGATGAGAACCTGCGCTAAGAGGGAAGTGAGATGCAGTGACTGAGGTTACTTTAGGTTTTGTGGTTGCTCCATTGCAGAAGGACTGGCAAGTTTTATTTATTTAAAGTGGATTGCATTGGAGCGAAGTTCAAAGCACCCTGGAGAAGATAACTGTGTAGGACAGCTGGGCAGAAGGCCATGAGTCCCAAGCTCTCCATATAGCATAGCCACTGAGATAGGTATGTGTAAGTATGTGTAGGTATGTGTAGGTTTCTGTAGGTATGTGTACATATGTGTAGGTTTGTGTATGTATATGTAGGCATATATAGGTATGTGTAGGTATGTGTAAGTATGTGTAGGTATGCATAGTTATGTGTAAGTTTCTGTGGGTTTGTGTAGATATGTGTAGGTATGTGTACATATGTGTAGGTTTGTGTACATATATGTAGGCATGTATAGGTATGTGTAGGTATGTGTAAGTATGTGTAGGTATGTATAAGTATGGGTAGGTATGTGTAGGTTGTGTATGCTTGTGTAGGCATATGTAGGCATGTGTAGGTATGTGTAAGTATGTATAGGTATGTGTAAGTATGTGAAGGCTTGTGTAGGTATATGTAGGTATGTGTAGGTATGTGAGATCTTGGCCTCTCAAGGCTCCTGTTTCTTTACTAATGCTAACAGAGGTAGGACCTGGTGGAAAAACTCCAGATTCCTTTAGATTTTAACAGTTAGTAATGTGATTTGTCTTTCAGGCTTTAAGAACACCCAAGCATACTGAGGTAAAAAGCCAAAATTGCTAGTTATGCTCTTATTAACAGTTCATGTTTAGCTGCTTTCTGATTCCAAAGTCCTTTTCCACGCATGTTTCTTTTCATCCTCAAAGAACAAAACAAGAGAGGATAAAACCAAACCACACCTGTAGGGATGGAAAAATAACCTGGAGTTTAAGGTGGTTAAGCAATACACTCAGTTTCACAGGGGCAGTAAGCATACGGTCTGTTTAGCAGAGCCGGGGTGTGACAGTTGTTTATAATTGGATTAAAACAGCTCTCTTCAGGGACACTGAAAAGGCAGCCTCCCATTTCTCTCAAATACTAGTGTTTCCAGATTGGATTTTTATTCATTTTAATTTTTGTTTTTGATTAATTAATTTTGGTTTTTCGAGACAGGATCTCTCTGTGTAACCTGGCTGTCTGGAACTCGCTTCATAGACCAAGCTGGTCTTGAACTCACAGAGATCTGCCTGCCTCTGCCTCCCGAGTGCTGGAATTAAAGGCGTGTGCCACCACCACCTGGCTCCAGATTTGGATCTTAAAAGCAGACAAACAGCACCCTGGAGTTGCTAGCCATCAGTCAGGATTATTACAGACAGGAAGTTTTTTTGAGCCCCAATGAAGACAATGTAGCTAAGTCTATGTAAAATGATGTCTTATCCATTTGGAAATGAAGATGGTGGTATTGCTTTTGCGAATGTAAAACGAAACAGCCATATTGGGAAATGCTTTGATGGTTTCACTTAATAAGGATTCTAAATATGCTCCTTTACATGAGAGAAATGGACACTTGTACAAGATAAACCTGTACAGATATGTTTATAGTGGCTTTCCTCATGGCTGTCCCTCACTGGAACACCCCAGTGCCTTTCAGTGTGAAATGACAAGCTGACATACTGTGCAAAGCAACGCTACTCGGGAATGAAAAGAAAGGGACGGCAGTGCAGGCAACAGTTTAAATAATGCTTCCAGGCATCGTGCTCATTGGGGAAAGTCTCACTTGGAAGGCTACACACATCTGATTTCACTCATATGATATTTTGGAAAACCGCAAATTAAAAAAAAAATAGAGCTATCGTCACTGGGTGCTGGAAGTCGTGGAGGATTCACAAAGAAGCTGTGTGAAGTGACAGGAATGTTCTATGTCCTGATGGTGGAGTGGCTGACGAGACCGAGGGCATTTGTCAAAACTCAGAGGACCCTGAGATATGAATAGCACGAATTTTGCTGTATGAAAATTCTAACTTCATAAACAGACACGCTAAAAGAGATGGTGATACATATTTGCTTGTTTGAGTTTTAAAGTATCTTAAGTGAACAGCTTTTATTTTCTTCAGAAAAAAGGGAGTCCTTCTGTATGTGTGTTGCTTTTATTGGTTAATGAATAAAGAAGCTGCTTGGGCCTATGGCGGGGCAGAATATTGTCAGGCTGGAAGAGATATAGCTGAAAGAGAGAATAGGCGGAGTCAGGGAGCCATGTAGCAGCTGAAGGAGACAAATGCCAGGCAGAACTTTACATGGTAAGCCACAACCTTGTGGCCATACACAAAATAATAGAAATGGGTTAGTTTAAGATGTAAGATTTAACTAAGAATACGCATACGCCATTGGCCAAACAGTGCTGTAGTTAATATACTTTCTGTGTTATTATTTGGGTCTGGGCGGCCGGAAATGAATAAGCAGCTTCTCACTACACTCCATTCTTATTATTTATTTTCTAGGGGTGTCCTGCAGGCTAAGAATCAACAAAGCTTTCTTTAAGAACACTCAGTCAGATCGGTTTGGGGGACCATGAAAACCAGGTTAGAAACCAGCAAGGTGACCCCTATGGCTTTAAGGATTGCTCCCTGTTACTTGTGTTGTAAATGGAAGTGGTGCCCCTGTACTCCACATGCCTTGAACCTTGAGGCTTGATTTTCTATTTGCAGGTTACAAAGTTTGCAGGTCAGAGGAGCATAGAGAGCACGAAGCACTCCAAGTTACCCATGTTCTTCCTTCAGAGGAGGAGTTCAGGGAACTCGGGCACTGAGACAAAGTTAATACAGCAGCCTAGCTCTATGAGGGCAGAAGCGTCCGTCCGTGAATCCTTGAAGCAGATACAGGAATTTGCTCTTCTGCCATCCGCATCGTTGAATCACTTCCTATATCCCAAACGGAAAGACTAAGGCTTGGAAAATACAAAACCCCACCCTATGCTGCGTGAGGCATAGCCTGAGTCAAGAGTCATTCGAGGTCTATACCGTTTTCACATCCCCTTTCCTCTCAGGAACCCTCCTCACCAGTCAGTCATGGTCCAGATTAGGCCCTGAGGTTACTTTCAAGATAGCTCATCAGGCTGGGGTTGTGGAGAATGTCTGTAATTCCAGAACTGGGTAGGCAGAAGCAGGAATGTCACGAGTTCAAGGCTAGCTTTGCCTACTAATAGAGTTTGAGGCCAGACTGAGCCACACGAGACGCTGTCTCTAACAAAATCAAAGTAAACAAATAGATATTTTATCTGTCAGTCACTTTGGGTCATCTGGAATTGGCATTTGTATGTGGGTTTTTTTAAAATGTCTTTTTTCCCTTGCTCAACTTCTGACTTAATTTATTTAAAAATTTTACGTAATTTATTAATATATTTATTTTTAATTGACATATTTTACATATTTACAGGGTTTATTAAATAGAACACTCCCATAGCATATTTGACCAAGCAGAAGAAAGAAGTGGTGAGCTCAAAGAGAGCTTTTGAAACCATGCGGATATTTTCCGCAGAGAGGAGACAAGAACGAAGACAGCTGATGGGATTTATGGGGTGTCTTATGGGATTTATGGGGTGTCTAGAGAGCTAACAGCTGCAAAGCACACAATTTAGAAGCAAGTCTGAAAGAGACAAAAAGCCCACTTAAAGAAATAGTGGCTTAAAAGTTTCCCCATCTTGGAAAAGATGTGACTGTCCAGGTACTAGAAACTGTATACAGGTTCTTTTCACTTGGGGGAGGAAAGGAGGAAGGAAGGAAGTTTCCTGTGACTTAAAACCAAGCGGGCGGTTCCAAGAGTCGGTGACAGTGCTTCGCCAAGTTCTCAGCTCGGCTCTGCTTTCACTCTTTGTTTCTCAGCCCCTTGAAATTAAAGGGAGCTCCAGTGTCTCCGCTTCTCCAGCAGCTTGAGCAAAGGCTGGGACCATATGATTGTTAGGGCAAGGAAACGGAAAAGGTTCTTTGGCCTTGGGTGCAGGGGTAGAATGCTGATGTGGACCTGTGATGAGGAGCAGGTAACTCCCCTATAGGAAAACTGGAATGACCTTACGGGAATGGGAAAGGCTCACTTCTGCCAGACGAAACCAGTCTGTGCCTTATGTCATCAAAACCCAGATTAGTCAGCGTTAACGTATGTGCTAGCGAGAAGCAAGCATCACTTGGCTCCTTGGGTCAGTCACCAGGGAAACTGAGTGCGAAGACTCAACACGTGTCTACTTTCAGGGAATTTGCTTTGCTATGCCTCTTACTGTCTCCTTTTCGGTCCCATTTGTTCATTCAGGAGGCCAACCTTACCTCCAGGCCATAGAGGTTGCAACAACCGGGTTCTACTCTTCAGCAGAGGCCAGGAGAGAACTCTCAGCAGGAAAGACAAGTGGAGAGAGTGGGAGGGTGGAAAAGAGGGAGGAGGAGGGAGAGGGAGGGAGGGAGATCACATAAAATCAGTACTATATATAGAGCATATGACGTAACTCCTATTGAGTACAGCCTGGTCAAAGCAGACAACAGGAGACCGGAGCAACAGGGTGCGTTTGGAAAATCCCTTCTTATTTACTTCTATGCTTTTGAAACAGTGGGAAAGTCTATCATGGGTTGTTTTAAATAAGAAGTTCTTATTTCAAAGTTCCTTCTTATTATCCTACAGATAGGAACACGAAGGCCCAAGGGAGGGAAGCGCTGAAGAGGAACCTGTCATCAGCAAGTCATCACCAAAGCAGATTTAGATTCAGGGCCAGCATCTTCTGCTTTAAAGGGGGCGTGGTCTAGGTTTCAGAGGTGACATAAACTTTAAAAGGTCAGGAGTATTTGGAGGACCAGGTCACTAAGGGTGTGGTGTCAAAGGGGATTGTGCCACAATGGTTTCTTGTTTTCTCTCTTTTGTTTCCTGGTCACGCGGAGATGAACTCTGCCCCACTGCGCATGCCCATCGTGACGTGGTGCTTTACCACACGCTCTACAGCAACAGTCCAGTAAGGGGCGGAGCTTCCAAACCGGTGCTCTCCACCTAGTCTTCTAATTGTTTAAGTTGACTGTCTCAGGTAATGTGTTATAGTAACAGAAAGTAACGTAAAACAACCTCTCCACATAACCTTTCACGTGGTCCCATCATAACCACTTGTTTTTGTTTAAAAAGTACCCTAAATAATTTCCCTGAACATGTGATGCAGTTTCACAGTGCCTGAATCAGAGCTTAACAGACTGACACAAAACTCCTTCTACCCCTGCTCTCTATTTTCTGTATTCATGGGTAGCATTTACTTGCTTGTTTGTTGTTGTTTTGTGCATTTTCCATGGACATTTCTATATATACAAACAACCTATCCCACTGTTTTAAGATTATAGAATTCTGTATATTCTGTTATTATCTTGGTTTTTTTTTTTGAGACATGGCTTTTCGGTGTAGCCTTTTTAAAAATCTTGTTTTAAAATATTTACTTATTTGTGTATGTGTGAGTGCACAGGTCACTGTGCTTGTGTGGAGGTCAGAGGACAACTTGTAGGAGTCTGTGCTCCGTTTCCAGCCAATGGGCTCTGGGACTGGCTCTCAATTCGTCAGGTTTGGTGGCAAGCGCCTGTGGTCACTGAGCTGTCTTGTCACATCTTGGTCTTTTTCTATTTGATTTTCCCCTTTGGATTTTCGAGACAGGGTTTCTCTGTAGTTTTGGAGCCTGTCCTGGAACTAGCTCTTGTAGACCAGGCTGGCCTCGAAGTCACAGAGATCCGCCTGCCTCTGCCTCCTGAGCACTGGGATTAAAGGCGTGCGCCACCAGCATGCAGCCTTCTTTGTCTTCTTTTTAACCCAAGGAACATCTCTGTTGAGTAAAACGTATTTTGAATGAAAATAGACTTTTATTCTGAGTAGAAAGAGTATCCTTATTCACTTAAAATTACTTTTATTCCATTTATTTATTTTTATAAGTATGTGGCACAAGTGTGCCAACGGTATGTGTGTGGACACCAGAAAACAACTTGTAGGAGCTGGTTCTTTACCTCCACCATGTGGGTCCTGAGGCTCGAACTTAGGTTGTCAGGCTTCGCGGCAAGCACCTTTATTTACTGAGCCAGCTTGCCAGCCCACTAATTAGTATTTTTAGCTGCAAAGTTTTCTGAGGAGGAGCATAAAGGAGATGAAGAAGGGCCTGCTCCACCTGCTTTCCCCTGGCTGGAATCCTCAGGAGCCAAACAGGACCATGTATAAAGTGAGCGTGTGTTCTCTCAAACTGACTGCCTATTGTATAGCTCATAAACATCTTAGTTATTGTTACTGATAAATTCATTTTATTATTATACTTTTGGCCTGAGTTGACCTGAAGTTTTGGCTTATGTGGATAGAACTTTAAAATCCCCCTTAATATGGTTCCAGAGACACGTAGAGGCACACAAAGTCATCCAGTTCCCTTAATGCCCTGATGTCAAAAGCACATAAGTCAGTCTGATACCTAAGGAATGACCTTTCACTGAGCACGTGACGAACAACTCATTGTCTACTTCAGTGCTTTCAGCTTAGAACATCTCTTTTATTTGGACTCTAGCCGGCTTTTTATCAACTTCCTGGGTTAGGGAGGGGGAATGATTCTGCCCTGAGTCTGGGGAACTGTGTTGTGAGTCTTCCTTCTTGCTGCTTTTATGACTTTGGACAGACATTGGAGGGAGACTCCGGATCTGCACGGCCCCTCCCAGTGTCTTGTCTGACCTTCTTGGAAGACTGGTCACCTCCGGGCTGAGGGTGTGTGACAAGGACTTGCCTGAGAGAGGCAGTGACCTCATCTTACTAAGCCGCAGGACTCTTCCTGCCAATGCTATTACACCTAAATGGGCTGTCCTGCCCAGAGGCACAGGCGAGGCAGGAATGGGGAAGACAGTCTCCACCAGGTAACTGTGTGCCCTGTTCCCCAAGCCTCCAGGCCTGCCACACTGTTCGTTCTGCTCTGGGTAATTGGCTCTACCTACCATTGCTGGAAAATCCTTTCTACTCTTTAGAGTGAAGTTACCAGCATCTCCCTCCACATCTATGACTTTCTCTTCTTCTTTCCCGTGGTACCCAGTCTCCCCTTTCCCTAGCTTCTGCCCCAGAAGCAAATATGTTAGATTACTCATGTATTCGTAGCTATTTATTGAGCACCGACTGTGTACCAGAGCTAGCAGATGAGGTCAATGCTTTCACAAAGAATCAGAGCGTGGATAGGAGAAGTGGCATGTAACTAAAAATACATTTTTTAAAAATAATTGTGGCTATGGAAAAGAAAGAAAAAGCCGCATGTTAGTTTGGGGATGAGATATGGATGGCCCAGGTTAGACAGGGCAGTCATGGGCAGCCTGCTGAGGAGGTGAAATTTGAGCTGAGCTATGAAGGGCCAGGTGTCCACAGCTGTGTACAAGCAGGAGGAAGGGCATTCCGGGCTCAGAGGAGAGCGGGTACCAAGACTCTAGGCAGACTCAGCATTTGAGAAACAGGAGAAAGTCAGGTGCCAGGATGGAATGGAGGGTGGGTAGGGAAGAGTCAGGCCAGAAAGACTCTGAAGGTCTTGAGTATAGTGTAGGGGTTTTCGTATCTAGAAGCCACCGAACCAGCCACAGTTAGGCAGGGGGAAAGCAAGACTGACTAGAATCAACTCATTTAACCAGTGTTGACACTTAACTTCTTTTGTGATGGACCGGGAGCAAGGTGCTGAGAGCAAAAGGGGCCAGAGAGGCATCTGCCCCTAGGTGTGCCCTAGCAGAGAGGTGCTGTCCATGATTGCGGCCACTGCCCCCAGGTGTGGCCTATTAGAGGCACTGGTCCCCTAGAGCAGCCATCCAAGTACAAGGTCTCTTTCCACTTTGCAGATTAGAGAGCATTCAGCCTGTCTGCTTCCCCCCTCATTGAGAACGTGATCCAGGGCCCCCTCACCATCTGGGAGCGTATCAAGAGTACAGACAGTGTCTGGAGGCCATGCGGGACCCACTGTTAAGAATCTGCACTCTCGTAAAACCCTCAGCTGATCGGTATTCACACTAAATGTTGAAAAGGTCATAGAAGTGATGAGACAAATGGACTCTCACTAGCTGAATGAGAAGACAGTAACGAGGCAGTAGTCTATTACTGTAACTTACACCTCCAGGCCAGCAACCTCTTACGTCAGAGGCCCTCTACAGTTCAATGTGGACGTGCATTACCAAGGAGCAAACCCAGATTCTGATTCCCTTGTTTGGAATGGGATTTCGCATTCTTTGTGACTAGCACATTTTAAGGTGATACCAACAACCGCTGCTCTGACGAGCTGAACCTTGAGTGACATTGACCCAAGGGCGTATTTGATTGCCATGACTACCCTGCTGTTAGCTGTTTATTCACATTCTGCCGACAGGTGAACAAGACTTAGCTTATATTTGAGCTATGTCACCCAAGGTGGGCATGTGGATTCCTATCCTTATCTATAAAATGGGAGTGGTTTCTCTTCAAGGATTGCCGGGTCAGTACACGTCACCGTGGCATCATGTGCTTGGCACAGCGCCTGGCACACAGCAGGTGCTTAACATTTAGTAGCTAATTTTCTAGATTTTACACCCTTCTTTCAGCCTTAAAATCTGGGGTTCTTTCTACCAGGTCCATGGAAATCAGAAATTGTCTCAGTGAGTAGAGAAGGTTGGTAATTAAAATTACTTAACACCAATTGAATATGGGTGGAGCTGATTGATGGAGTAATCATCTCAGAAGGTGATAAGTTTACTCTGGCAACTCCAAGGACATTTCTGTATCTGGATTTGGCTACTCATCAGCGCATCCCCTTCTGAAGAGGCTACTGAGACTCGGAGATGTGCCTTTGGGTGTCTGCCTTTTCCTCTCCAGATCATGTTCTCATTCAGGCTGTCAATTCTGACAGCAACCACAAGCCCTTAGGTTTAATTGCAAAGAGCACAGTGCCTGTTCCAGTTTAGTAATGGCTTCTTCTTCTTCTTCTTCTTCTTCTTCTTCTTCTTCTTCTTCTTCTTCTTCTTCTTCTTCTTCTTCTTCTTCTTCTTCTACTCCTCCTCCTCCTCCTCCTCCTCCTCCTCCTCCTCTTCCCTCTCCTTCTCCTTCTTCTTCTCCCTCTCCTTCTTCTTGAGACAAGGTTTCTCTGTAGCTTTGGTAGCTTTTGTGCCTGTCCTGGAACTAGCTCTTGTAGTCTAGGCTGGCCTCACAGAGATCCACCTGCCTCTGCCTCCTGAGTGCTGGGATTAAATGCGTGCACCACCACCACCTGGCTTAGTAATGGCTTCTTGAGGCGATGCCTAGGTCCCTGGCTTTGGTAACATGGTAGTGAATGAATTTTCAGGTTACTGCGACCTCTGAAACAAGGCCTCTCAAACAAGGAGAGGGCATAAACACTTCTTGATCACCTCTGCTTCAGCTCTGCATATTGGCTTTCCTGAAAGTGCTGGTAACCCTAGGGATAGGCCCAGGCAGTCTCTCGATCCTGATTAGAAATAATCGGTATAGCTCTTAATGATTTACAAAGCACTTAGTTTTATTTCAGGATCTTGCAAAGGACATAAAACAGATATTACACAAACTACACATGAGGATATTAAAGGGATTAAATAACTGGACCCTGTCCCTTCTCAGGCACTGCCTTCTGATTCTACCCCTGTGCTTATTCAGTCTCTATTTGTAGGGCAGCCAGGTGGCACAGGACCAGGGCTGAGCCTGGAGACTGCAGTGCTGAGAAGAAGCAGACCTGGCCTCTCTTTAAGGAGCCTGCTTTCTAGCGAGGAAGAGGCTGAGCAGATCATCACCCGGATAAACGGGAGAGCGCTGCTGAGGCAAGGGCCAAGAAAGAGATGAAGGATGCTCTGAGAGTCTAATGGAGAGAGAGGAATTTGACATAAGAGAAAGAGCTTCTCTGAAACCACTCGGAGGGGATATGGAGGATGATCTGGGAGGGCCCCGACAAGGGCCCCTGCCTTTCCTCTAAGAATATTGTCCAGCCAGCTGAAGGACTGGCAGAGGTTTTGTATAAAAACTTCCTTAGCACAGATTCCCATCTGCCTTCTCATCCTTTCCTTATTTTCCTAATTCCCTGGAGCATCCTTGAAGGCAGAGATTAGTCATTGAATAAAGTGACGCTCAAAGGCATTCATCTGAGACCCAAGGAAGTTCATTGGGGATTTCAAGCCATTTCCTATACAAGACTTAGACTCCATAGGATAGAATGTTTATTAAAACATTTAGCATATGTTCCTTGCTTAATATTGTTTATGCTTGTTGTAATTCTAATTATACACGCCTCCCCAGTGAATGTCCCCAGAATGAAGGCAGCAGAAGAGAGAAGACAAAATACCATGTTCTTTCCAGGCAGATGTTTTTTTACAGTTGGCCTCCAGGCCTATGTCTGAGACATAGCAACGTATCTGGAACCATAAGGAAGAACTGTAAGAAAGCGCAGCTCAGTCTTGGAATTGAAGGCTGGGGAGACAGGGCTCCGAGGTTCAAATTCCACCTAGCAGATTCTAAGGAAATAATTTGCTGCTTTATATTTGCCTGGCTTCATCTGCCAACCGAGGAAGATAAGATGTCTTCTAAAAATGTTGTGAAGGTCCAACAAGATGGTACTTGTGAAATGCTTGCCGCATGACGAGCAGCAAGCAGTAGCAATGGTATTAAAACAAGGGCGCTGACACCAAGCCCAGGAGACGGCACGGCAGTTCCTCTGTTCCCTCATCACGTATGCAGAAGAACTCTTGCAAAACATGATTGTGATCTCCTTTGAGGTTAGTTGATCAGTGATCTTGCCACTGCTAATCTTAGTCTAACTTTTGCTGCCATAATTAAATACAGAGGCCCGGGCAATTTACTAAGAATGGATGCTCAATTAACTGACAGTTCTGGGGACTAGGAGGTCCAAGAAAATGGCGCGGGCATCTGCTTAACATCCAGTGAAGGCCTTGGCCTGTACCGTAATGCGACAGAAGGCAACACAGAGCGAGGCAGCTAGGGGACACCAGCCCATATCCTTCTCTTTCTCTGCAAGTCTCATCACAAAGAGCCTCACCCAATATGACCCTTTCTAATCCTAGTTGCCTCCCGGGGCACCACCTCCAAATACCACCAACATGCAAATTTAGGGATTAGGTTTCAATAAAAGTTATAAAACAAACAAACAAACAAACAAACAAACAACAGGTGAAGATACTGTCCAAAAATCTCCATCCCGCCAGTCCTTTACGCTTCCTGTTTTGGTCTGAGCAGTATTCACCTCCCTGCTTCTGAAAGCTGCATCCTTCTGGAGACTTTCCCATTTCTCCACAAATACTGTATATTTCACCTCCCCCTTTTAGGCATTGAGGCTACAGCGATGGACACAGATTCAAAGCTCTTACTCTTGCATGTACAGATTAAATTTTGCTTTAGGGAACCAGGCAATGTGTAACACACAAATAGAAGACAAAGACATGTCAGATGGGGAAGTTCTGTCTGGGGGAAAAGGTGATGTAATAAGGCCTGTCGGAATATAGGTGGGGAGCCTATAGGAGAGGATGGATGACTGGGGAAAGACCTTTAGAGGCTGTTGGGTGGTAGCATCTAGACAAGGGAAGAGATGGGAAAAGACTGCTCCGGGCAGAGGGAAGAGAAGAGGAAACAGTGATGTGGCACAGAGCAGAAGAGAATGCTGTGAGCTAAGCTGGAGGTGGGGCAGGAGCTGGATTGAGGGTCCACCTCTCTCTGAGACTCCCTCGGTGCCCTAAAACAGCTGTCATGGTCGTTTCTATCCTGGGGTGAATTGAGTTTTCCATATCTATGACCCAAGTACAGTTCCTGGCTTTCCAAGTGATGACCGGAGGACACTGGCAAGATGCCTCAGTATGCAAAAGTGCCTGCTGCCCAGGAGAATGACCCGAATTGATCCCTGGGACCCAAATGGTGGAAAGAGGAAATGGACTTCCCTAACTTGTTCTTTGACCTCTACATGAGTGCCATGGCTTGCATGTGTATGTATGCATGGACAAATGCGTAATAAATACATTTTTAAAAGTTTTCATAGAGTTACTGGTGGTAGAGATGGAGATTTGGAGGGATGGAGCCAGGTGAATGCAGCGCGGCTCGGGAATCCTTGCCGAGTCAGCACTCATAAAACACTTTCTTCCAGCTAATTTTGATAACAACTTAGCACTAGCACAAAAGCTGCAAACGGTTCCAGAAGATGCCCTGCCTCTGGCTCAGGCCAACATAAATGTTCGTCCCTCCCAGATGGAGGTACAGCCAGACAGAAGGTGTTCTGGAAATGAACCCGAGTTGTCAATCAAGATCTAATCAATTTCAAAGTAGAATCTGGAACAGAGTGTAAATGACCTAAGAGGAAAGAAAGACAGGGGTGTGGCCTTTCCAATCCCAAGTGAGGTTAAGCCGTTAGGACATCTGACATTGGCAAAACAGTCCTGGCAGACGGAATCTGACAGTTGAGCATGACAACGGGGGGAAAAGTTGGGGCCACAAAGGATGGGGAAGCGAGAGTGAGGGTCTGAGTCATCACCACTAATGAAACCTTGAGCCATGCTCAGCTTTTCCTGCCAGCTCAGGCCCAGTGAAAGCCGTTTGCTCAAATCCTGTTCTATTTGAGGAAACGCCAGCTGCACTGGAGGAAGTACGGCTTGTTCCACATCGGGAACAAGAGCCCCTTCTCTTTGCTTATGGCTGTTTGTGGGCACCAGCCCTGGAGTGTGCCGGGTTATCCTGCTGCTCAAATAAGTTAGGGCAGCACAGTCTAGCCTGAGAGGCCAAACAGCAATCCTGCTGGGAGACTGGGAGAAGCTGAACTGGCATCACCCCCAGGAACTGTGGATTTTAGTCTCTTTAAAAGAACCCTGCAATTCTCCTGTACCAGCTCTAAAGGAAAGAAATGAAGTGGCCAGGTTTCACTCACAGCCCTACCTGTTCCCTTCTCTTGACATGGAAGAGGAGCACAGAAAACCTGACCACTTTTCCCACCAGGGGATTGCTGCCTTTGGACTAGAGGTTGTGTGCATCCTGACATCTATTTGTTTCCCTGAAAACTGTGGCTGACGTGCATTCGGGCAGGCAAACTGTATGGGACCTGTTAGGCAGAAGATGTCTCCCCTTTATCTGTTAAGTTTAGTATAATGACATAGACTACTAATGGTGAAGGGACTGAGTCTAGGACACACAGTAAGGATTTCAGGGCCCCTATCCCCCATCCCTACTGTAGCAAGTTATCTGTGCATCTTGCGTACAGTGTGGGGTAAACCTCTACAAACTGTTTAGCATCTCAGTGGCTATTTCTGTTGCAAGGACTATGGCACAGAGAAAGTGAGTGGGCAGCTGGAAGAAAAGAAACCTTTTTTATTAACCAGGGCACCCTTACATCTGCCATTTTGGGTCCTATTCGAAAGCAGAATAAGTCAAGACTAGTCTTTTATCATGGTAAAGGACAAGCGACAAGCGTCAGTCATGTCCACAAGAGACCTTGGTCCAGCACTGTGTGCCTCTCGACTCTTGCACTGTTTGCGTAACGAGAGAGTTGACCTAGCCCCATGGTGTTTGGCATGTTGAAACCACCGAATCATGCTGTAGAAAGTTGTACCTGCTGGCTGTTTTCTTTGATGCGTTGAATTTAGGAGACAGCCTATGTAGAGCTGGTACAAAGTTACCACCTTACATTTGTGAGTATGTTTTTGTGTGTGGATGCCAGGGAGTGACGTCATCAGATGTCTTTCTTGATCACTCTCTCCTTTTTTTTTTTTTTTGAGACAGGGTCCTTTGTTAGACCTGGGGATTGCCTATTAAACTATGTGGCTAGCAAACTTCAGGGGTCTTCCTGTCTCTATCTGCTCAACACTGATAAACACTGATATCACAGGTGTGTTATGATCACATGGGTGTTGGGATTCAAACTCAGTTCTCCTGCTTGTTCCTGGCAAGCACTTTATTAACTGAGCTATGGCCTCCACTCTTGTTACAAAGCAGCAGTGACTGTTGGCTTCAGGGTCTCCTGGAACAGCAGGCATCTAGCCAAGGGAGAATGTGACCATGCTGCTTGGGTTCTGTGCACAGTGTTTCTTTTTCACGATTACCTGTTATTTATGAGCAGCAATTCCAGTTTTCCACTTAAGGAAGCAGTGTAGGGTTTTTCTCTTATAACAAATGTTGTTCTTATGTGGATGAGAACATTATCAACATATGACAAAAATAGTGTGTGCGGGTGTCCAGGAATAGTTGGACTTTTGGAAAAGCAGAGTCAAGTGATCTCTGTGCACCTTCAGTCCAGCTTTGAACACACCTGGAAGGACAAGTGTCCTTATCTGAATGTAGAACACTCAGTGGTTATCACTGAGCCATCTGAAGTGCAAACCTGTCCATCTGAAATGTTTAGTGCAGTGGGTGGTACCCTGGGAGATCAACACATGGTTCTGATGCTGGCAATGCAGGACTGTGGAACGTACTGTGATGTAACTGCTTATTTCACGGTGGAGAGTAAAAGAAAAGCCCCTGCTCACATACTAAGGTTCACAAAGCAACCATGCATGTGCACGCACACACACACACACACACACTCACATACACACCACTTCTCACATACAGATCAGAGAACTCTGGCATTCTTGTGCTACCATTTCCTGTGACTCTGGCAAGCATCTTAGCTCTCCATGTCTCAGTTCCTCACCTCTCATGTTACACACATGTCTCCCACACATGCATATATTTTATATAATATATATTTATTATTTATATATTTATATAATATATAATTTTTATGATGTAGAAATTTAGAGAGCATCTATATGACATTTTAGATTCTATCTGGGAAAAGACAAGGTTGAAATTAGAAGCAGATGACTAAATCAGTAACTGTGTTCACCTTTCGATTGTCAGTCTCTTTGTTTTCAAATCTTATTGGCTTCCCATTTGGAGTATTTTTAAATTGACTGGCTGTTGGGTTCAAATGGTGTTTTAAACAAGTTTTGGCGCGGGCTAAAGAGTTTGGGCGTGCCACCAAACTGCCTTGGCTGAGTGACAGTTTAAACACAGCCAAACAGCTGGCCCTGTGAGGAGACTCCTTTATGGAAAGATTTCCCAGGAACAATGACTTGTCTTGAGCTTTCTTGGCTTGGGATCCTGCAACAGTCCCTTTGGTCTCTTCGGGTTCTAGGGACCCTGCTGGTCAGGAGCATCCCTGACTCCCAGTGAGATGGATACATCTGTGTTCTCTTTTCTCTTCCCATTGGCCCCAGTTAACTGACTTCTAGTACTAGTGGAGAGTTGAGAGGTAGAAACTGGGTTTTCTTGTCACCTTAACGATTTCAGGACCAGCTTTGTCTTTGGAAGAAGCAGGGGAGGGGGACTTGAGAGTACTTTCCACTTAAGGCCCGTCTCTGCCCCCTCCTCCATCCCAGCTGTTGGATCATTGTTAATCTTGGGGGGGGGAACTTGACTCAAGCAATAGCTGAGAAGAGCTAACTTTCAATATTTCCACAGAAGGAAAAAGCAGCACTTTTAACTGCTCCCCCAAACACTGAAAATGAAAATGAAAGTATTAAAATCTGAGATATACAAACCTAGCATGACAAGCATGCTAGAAACAATGCTTCTTATGTGCCCAGAATTTAAATATTTTACTGGATTTTACAGACGCTTATGGAATCTCTCCAAGCAAACACCACAGAAGCTGGGAACTGTTAGGATTAAGTGGCAGAAGGTACCCTTGGCATGGAAGGGCCAAGGTGTGCGGCAAAGAGATCACACCACGCGACAGATCTCACAGAAGAGGTTTATTAGAGGAGGGGAGCCAAGGGATGACTCAGAGTGGGGATAAGAGAGAGAGAGAGAGAGAGAGAGAGAGAGAGAGAGAGAGAGAGAGAGAGAGAGAGAGAGAGAGAGAGAGAGAGAGCGCTCTGTGTGTGCGTGTGGCATAGGGAAGTTACACAACTCACAGAGACAGCAGAAATGCTCTGCTCCTGACCTGCTCACCGAGTTGCTGAAGGCAGGCTGCCGAGTGCCTGGTTTCTAAGAAGAATAGGGAGAAAAACGAGTTTTAACCTTTCTGAGGACAAAAAAATAATCCCAGGAAATATAAATTGGAGGTTGAATCCTGGGCAACACAGACAAACTTTGCAGTTTCTAGTGCTGTGGTCTCATGCAGTTATTATAAAGAGAAGCAAGACAGTGCCACGGCGGTGGTGAGTCGAGACAACGTGCGATGTCGCAAGCAGCCCTTCCATTAACCCCGAAACCGGCTCAAGGTGGTCTCAGCACATGTGTGTCAATGAGCGTGTGATGGAGTGACTGCTTGATAGGGAGAGGCTAGAAGTGTCCAAGTGGAAGATGAGTGCTCTTAAGCTGTGACGTCACCATGAAGGTGGCATTGCACACAGAGGACTGCATTAGACCTGCTCGCCATCCAAGGATGTCCTTCAAGGCTTGGTGGTATAGACTGGCCAGATGGCTGCCAATCAACTCGCCAAAGGCATTTCTGCACCCCTGTGCCGGCTTTGGGATGTAGTTTAGAGTTTTTGAGGTTTGCTGTGAGGGTTTAAGGACATTGATCTGGACCAAGTAGAGTATTAAGAGGGGGTAAAGTGTCTGAGATGGAGGAACCTTCATTCCTTTCCTCACCTAAAGGCGTGAGTGAGCGAAAGTCCAGAACCTTAAATCATTCAGTCTGCTGGGCTTAAAGGGGACAGCAAGGAGGATGTTGGTATAGAGACAAGGAGGATGCTGGTAGAGACTTGAATACATTCTGTGCAATATCCTGTGTGGAATCAGCTCTGCCCCAGGCATTTGCTGCAGGGTTTCTGATGGCAGAGAAGCACGGTGATTAGTAAAACCTCCTGAATCTCCCGGCAGCTGTTCTTCCCAATCCAGGTATTGATTCCAAAGGAAACAGCCTCAGAGGCAATGGCTTCGGCAGGCATGCTCTAGAGGGGACTCTTGCTTGGTGAAGGATCAGAGGCCACAGTTAAAAAGACTAATGCTTATTAAGGGCTCCCCTTGTCTGCCAGTGTGCCAAGGCCTGGATACTTGGACATCGTCAGTCTTCTAGGTAGCCCCATGGCATTTGCACAACAGGAGATGTCTGTTAGTCCCAGTCCCAGGAAGCCGGTCTCATCTCCCCGCGGCCTCTGCTTTCCCTACTGCAGTCTCATCCTCTGTGTGTTAGGCTTCTCTGACATGACCAACCAGGATTTCTTCTCCTCCCACTGTGGTACCTGAAACTTTCTTTACCCAGAGAGTGTGAGGGAAGGCCCCCTTAGCATTGTTCTCCCAGCGCGAGGAGTCCTTAGCATCTCAGGCAAGAGCAGAATGCCTGGGAACGTAGTCACAGCCATGCAGGTGTCTGGGCCAGACTCCCAGCAGCTTCTGCTACAGTTTGCTTCCAGTTCGCATGAGGCTCCTCTTCCCATTTGTGAGAAGCCCCACGTGACCCTCTCTTCAGCAGAGTAAATTGACTTTTAGCTAGAGTGTTTTTGTGACCCTGCCAGTTCAGGTGTGTCTGACTCCGAGCTCTCTGCTATGGACTTGATCATGTAGTCCTGGAGCCTCCGGGCTTCTTCCCAGGAAGTTCTGATCCTGGGGATTCTAGGGTTAGCTGATCAGTTATATTTTAGCTTCTTTAGAACTGGTCGGTGTTGGCACCTCAAATGTCCTTCCCCTGTCGGCTCTGTTGACTGTGTCTACAGCAGGGCACAGTACTGGTTCAAACTGAGCCAGGCTGACACAACATGTCCCTATCCTCCAAGCTGAATGACTCTTCCTTATACTGTTCTGATCTTCAGTCCAGCCGGCCTGGGCTGACTGCTCTGCATCAGTGAACCCGATCACAGTTTGAAAACATGAAAAGGCATTGGGCCTATTCTAAGCAAGAACCCACATTTGCATCTTGCCATTTGCTGAATGATATAGCCACTCACACAGTATTTAGACAGCATTCAGCATTAGAATTCACCTTTGATGATTTAAGGTGTATCAGAGAATGACTGTAGTTTATGTGCCAATCCTACATTTTGTAGAAGAGACCTGAGCATCAGCAGATTTTATTATATGTCATGGGCCCTGGAACCAACAACCCACAGTATGACTGTACTCAGTACTGGAGCCTTTGAGTTAGTGTTTGGGGCTGAGGAAGCCAGAAACTGGTTAAAGTTGTTGTCTCTGTGGTATTATGGTTTGCAGCTTATGTGATCTCATTGCTCCTCCGAGGCGAAGGTTTGTGCTATGGCTGCTACCCAGCATCTGAAGCAACAGAGCACCACTGCTTGTGGAAAAGCAGAGACTAATGAGGCAGGAGAATGCCCTCCTTACAGTTGAATGGTCCCTCTCCTGTGCCTGGATTTAAAGCCATGTGATTGCAGTTCGACATTCCATTAGCAAAGGCTCAGACTGGCAGTGCGCTCAGTTTCCTGGATCTTGCCACTCAAACGTATCGGGTGTACTTGGTTGCCCTCGCCTGTCACTCAGGAAGGATGATCTTCTAGGCCAGAGGTCACAGACTGGCTGCCTCCATGCTGCCCCAGCCACCAGATGGTTTTGATTTGGTCTATACCAGAGTTAAAATACTTTCAAGAAATAATTTTCTGCTTGTGGTAGTTTTGCCTGCATCGTTGTCTGTGTGTCACGTGCAAGCAGTGCCATGGAGGCCAGAAGAAGGCGTTGGATTCCCTGGAAGTGGAGTTGGAGAGGATTGTGAGCTCCCATGTAGGTGCTAGGAATTGAACCCCAATAGGTTCTCTGGAGGAGCAGCCAGTGCTCTTAATCTCTGAGTAAATGACCACCACTCAATAGGCAGCAGAGTCTGTCTGGGCATGCTTGCACTGCTGGTTTCTATGGAAAAGCTGGAGGGTCGAACACTGGTGTTTGTTACTGACCCTGTTGTGAGTTCTTCACGGGCCACGGCCTCCTCCCCCAGGACACTTCACTTCCTTCACAGTCAACAGAGTGTGAGCGCCTCAGCCCAGGCTGTTGTCTCCTGCAACCTGCGGTAGAGAACAGGGGCTTCACAACCCAGAGCCCAAACCCATGACTCTCCCTGCCTGCAGAAGGATGAGCTGAATCTATCCCAGTCACCTGCCACTGTCTATTAAGGGTAAGGGGGGGGGGATTAGAGGGCATATCACTCCTTTGTCTTAAAACATTTACCATCTGAACCTTTATGGAAAGAGACGCTTGATTTCATTGGTCCAGGAGACAGCTTGCTCCTTAACATGCTTCCCATACAGACACGAGGACCTGAGTTCGATTCCTAGGAGCCACATTAAAAAAAGCTGGGCATATGGTGGTGTGTGCTTATAGCCCTGTGTACTGGTGGGGGGTGGTACAGGAGGATCCCTGGGGTCGACTGCCCAGCTAACCTTGCCTCCTTGGCAAGTTCTAGGCCTGTGAGAGATTTTGTTTCGGAAATAAGGTGGCGAACTGCATTACTGAGGGCTGATGCCACTGAGGACTTGCTGCTGAGGATGGTTGTCTCCTAGCTTCCACACCCATGTGCACACATGTATGTATACTTGCACATACATGTGTACTGAAACACACACGCACACACACAGACACACACAGACACAGACACACACACACACACACACACACACACACACCATTCTTGATCTAGCATGGTTAGAGCGCTAATACTTCACTACCAAGCAGCCTGCTTAGTGTTCTCGTTCCCACTCCTTCTCTGCCATTTGACCTTTGCTTTTTCTTCCCTCTCTGTCAAGGTCTCAAATTCATGATCCTCTTACCTTGGCCTCCCAAGTGCTGGGATTACAAGTTTGTGCTGCCATATCCGGCCACATCAAGGCATTTTTTTAAATGAACGTTTTCTTATACTTCTGCCATCAAAATAGCTTTGAAATGAAGAGGGAAGTTGGCTATCCTTACTCTCTAGACCCTGAGTTGTCAGCAGGCCACATAATGTCATTGTTAGTGGTCAGGGCCATGAGCTGGCTTTTTTTAAAAAAATGTTCCTCTCTCCTGCCTGCCATAGCCATGAGTAAGAGCTGGTCTCTCTGAAACTATTGGCTTTCATTTTTCTGACTTTAGGTCTGATCTGTAGGCTTCGGCTTACTCCCCTTGTCCCTCATGAGAACGCTAATGCTGTCTGGAACATGTGTAGTTCTCTTCCATGTGCTCCTGTACTTTCCCCCGACATTTTCTTCTCAAGATGATCCTGCAAACTGAGGCTGCCCATCCACTTCTTCTCCGCCTTCCTTACCAAGTAGTACAGCTCCAAACCATGATGGAAAATGATAGAACCTTGCTTTTCTAGTCATCTTCCCATGGGGGTCGGAGATGGTTCCATGACCCTCTCTGCTCCTGGCAGAAAAAGGCAATTTCCCTGTCTCGAAAAACCAAAAAAAAAAAAAAAAAGGCAATTTCTCGAGACTTCTGGAATATTTTCTTCCTTTCTATAACAGCAATTTAGGTGTGAGAAAGATTTCTCTGTTCTTGCCTTTCTGTTTCTGGGTGCAACTCTGTTAGGATGTGGTGTCTGGAATTTCTGCAGTCATGAGGGGGGACATTGGTAATATGTTAAAAAATAGTAGAAGAAAGAAATAAAGGCTCTTGGGGGGATATACCCAAGCCTTGAATCATCTCCATTCACACAGAGGAAACAAATAAAGCTTATTGAAGTTGCTTAGAGGTTGAAGAATGGTGGCATAGACCTGTAATCCCAGCATTTTGGCTGAGGCAGGAGGATTGTAAATTGAAGACCATTTTATGATCTATAATGAGAGCTTGTCTGAATGGAATAAAACAGAATGAAGCAGAATGAAAAGCTGCTTCATGTCAGCTGTTCTGATATAGCCAAGGGCATCCTTATCCCAACATCCAGCCTTCTTTTACTCATTGTTTCCACAGTATAAAATACTGATGCATCTCAGTTCTCACTATGAGTGAGGTGCTGTCCCGAGGCTTTTGTGCACCAATTAATTCAGTTTCCATGGTGATGTGAGAAAACTGGCACTTCCTCTACGCAGTCACTGAAAATTCATACTCTGGCATGATGCAGAACCACGAGTTAGTCCTGGGGTTTCTGGATTCCCAGACTCTGGGCCCAGTGGCAACCTGGTGTCCCCTAGCAGAAAGAGAATGGCTTGTTCCATGTCACATGGCACTGTGCTGGCACAGACTCTGGTGTCACATTTGCCATGGGACCAACACTGGAACCTCTGCTCTGCGGTCTGCCCTCCTCCCCCTTGAACTTGCCTGCTTCCAGATCTTAGCGGGTTCTCAGTTCTAGCACGAGGCTTTCAAGTCCCCTCGACACACCACCTGCTACTCTTGCTTCCTCCCTTTAGGGTTCAGACATCAGACCTTGGCCAGGCTGGGTGAACTCAGGAAGAGGGTGTAGGAAGTCTGATCACATATGCTTTCTATCCTGATGTGAGAAAATTGCCTGGCAGACACATGCTTTGGACTTGAAGTCAGGCAGAGTTAAATTCAGTCATGGCTTGCTGCTGTGTTGCCTTGGGAAAATTCCTTTCCCTCTCGGAGCATTGGCATTCTCTTCTGTAACATGGGATAATAAAGACCTATATGCTAGGGTCACTTTGGAATATTAAATAGGAGTGTTGATACCACATACTCAACAAAAAACTATACTCCAATCTTTGTTTATAATTTCGCTCAATATATAGAAATAGTGGTACAGCATTAAGAGCTCTTCCTCTATTCACTCAAGCAAACCTAAAAAGTGGGTATGTTTTCAATTCCCATTTTCAACGGAGGAAAGCTGGACAGCTAAGTGAACCTCAGCCAAGGTCACACCGCAGTTAGAAGGTGAGTGGGCATGAGAACGTCCGCCAGTCAGTGCTTCCCCAGCTGGCCTTTTCAGCAATTCTCCCTTGTCCTCAGCCTCGGCGGCAGCCATGGGCATGGGAGCATGCACCAGGAGGTCACAAGCTCAGTTAATCCCTCTGCAGCGGTTGGGAGTGTGCCACTGTGGGAGTCATGTCAGAGAGGAAGAAACTGCTTTGGCATGATTATGTAAGCTGTCTGCAGTGTGGGGGTGGTGGAGCTAGGCTGTCCATGCAGAATGGCAGAGAAATGGGAAACTCTCCAGGGCAACAAAGAAGTGGGGTGGGGGGCTTTCCCAGGACCACACAGTGAGTCCACAGGTGGACGGGGCTGGGACTTCGCGGGAGCCTTTTCAGTGAGTGCTGGTCTAGGGGTGTTGCGGGAATATTAATTGGGGAGAAGTCCCTGCCCTGTCCCTTGCACTAGTCGGGGGAAATGGTTCGGTGAGTTAGAGCACATGCTTCGGGAACATACAGACCTATGTTCAAGGCACAGCTGCAACTATCAAAGAGTGGTTCCCTCTCCTCCATCCTGTCTCTTCTGAAAAATGGGATGATATGGCCCCTTCCCCCCTGGTTTGAGGAGAAGCAAGTGAGGACCCTTCATCACACATCTGCCAGGATAACTATCATGCAGTCAGCCTGGGGGAGCTTAGGTTGCTCTGTTCTTACTGGAAGGATCTGTGAGCCAGAGAGGTTTGAGAACACTGCTCCATGAAGAGAAATCACGAGGTCTGCTTTATGACTGACTGCTTGTCATGGTGGAGGCCAGAAGGTTGAGGAGGTTGAGACAATGAATCATATCTAGGTGTGTTTACATATGACACTCATGTTCTGGGACACTCATATGCACGTGCACTTGCAAACTGCATGCACATGCTTATACATATGTTTGTGTACAGGCACACATATTTATGCATGATATACTTGTGGCCATATAGAGTCCTTACACATACAGACTTTGCAAGCACATTGCAGAAACACACATAACACTTGTGCACACACATATACACTTACAAGACTGTGTGTTCACACAGAATATAGGTGGCAGATAGATTCTCCCAAACTCACACACTGTGTACATGTGTGCACACTCTTAGTTAGCACTGCTCACTCTTCAGCTCTCAGTCTTGCGATTCTAGCTTCAGAGCCACTGGCTGTCCTGACTCTTGGGAGGGGCCAGGCAGCACATGCTGTGTTCTCTTGTCCCTCTGCCTTCCACTCTTGGGTTGGGATTCCAGATGCCATTGAACAATGGGAATAAACTGCACAACTATGCATTTTAAACTGAACTGTTAGTTCTGTGAAGGGCAGGGAACAGCCTGACCATTTGCAATACAATCACCTGACAGCCTGAGGCACAGTGACTCTTTAATACCATCAGTGAGCATCTCCAGGATCCATATGTACCAGCAATGCATATGTCCAGGATCCATATGTACCATTAGTGAGCATCTCCAGGATCCATATGTACCATCAGTGAGCATCTCCAAGATCCTCCAAGATCCATATGTACCATTAGTGAGCAATAAGAATTCATATGTACCACCAGTGAATATCTCCAGGATCTATATGTACCATGAGTGGACATCTCTAGGATCTATATGTACCATGAGTGAACATATCCAGGATCCGTATGTACCATCAGTGAGCATCTCCAGGACCCATATGTACCATCAGCAAACATCTCTAGGATCCATATGTGCCTGCCATCTATGAGCGTGCCAGGATCCTTCTTGGCTGCAGGATAGAAAACCTGTTGTTTTACCCTGCAGCTACTTTGCCTAAGACACCTTGTAGAGCATTTTGGTCTTAGGGTCTGTGGTGACTTTGTATACTTTTTAAGGAGCCAAGCCTCAGAACACTATAAACATTTCAGTTATATTCCTGCTCACAAAAAAATAAACTCCAGAGAGGAGAATATCTAACTTTTACACGTGAACAGCTCTTTACTGTCTGTCATGTCCCCCCCCCCCACACCCCCATCACCGCTGTGTTTAGGAGACACCAGCAGCTGCCACAAGTAATAAGCTTGACAAGTCACTGTCTGGGCCGGAACAGACTGTTTTCTTTCTCTTGGGCCAGATTACAACAATAAGCAGGCCCCTGTTAGACATCAAGAGGGCAGGAGTCAAGGGGGTTGGGGACCTAGAAAGACAAACACAGGCATGATGGTAAAAAGCAGCAGCTAAGGGGAGAGCCATTTACTTCAATTTATTCACTTACTCATTGATTAGATGGTCTTGGGGCACTTTCTAAGTGATTGGGACTACGTAACCTGTCTGGGAGAAAGTGAGGCAGACAGACCTTGGCTTCTGGGCTCTTGAGCTTAGCTGCGGAGAAAGATCGGGACATAGGCTGCCAGCATTCAGTGTTCTCAGTGGTCCTGGGGAGGGTCAGGAGGGTATCTGGCAGAGAAGGTGTTCCAGCTGAGGCTAGGAGATGAGTGGTACCCCGTCAGGATTTGGAGGCCAGAGAACAGTTAGTGGTCAGGCTCTGCAGGGAGAAAGGGAACACAGACAGAAGCTCAGCATGGCAGCCACGGGGCAGGGTGGAGTACAGGGGTACACACAGCTTGTGCATGTGAGTCCTGGAACTTCCGGGTAACAGTGATGGACCTGGGACCGAAGCATCACAGACTGAGAGAACCCAGGGCAAGTGGGGTGCTGTAGGAGACAGGGCTCTGAGTCTTGGGACCTGGACACAGAAGATGTGGGAGAACGGGCTTAGCAATCACTGCTTATGAAACAGGTCATTCTCTGTACTGTCGTCTCTTCTGACAAATGAACGGGAGGCCCATATTGCCTGTCGAGTACTTCACAGTTGCTATTGTCCCTGTATCAGTCTGGATGAATGCCCACACCACATGTGCTACCCTCTCCCACCCCGTTGCTCCTGAGGGGAGTCTACCTCGGGCACCCAAACCTCATCTCTGTCCCCGCCAGAGGCTGTGACACTGTAACACACTCAACATTTTTTCTCGGGACTGTTTTCACATGGATAGGAAATTGACATAATAAGGAAGTACCTTTCTCTACTCCAGGTCCCCCTGGCCTGCCCCCAATACCTCAAGCTCATAGAGTTCAAGCTTGCCCAGGGGCATTTCCTCAGAGATGTTTTCCCTGAAGAGGAGCCACCATTTCTTAAATTCTGCATTAGCTGTGTGTGTTTCCTTCCCCAGACTCCTCCCAGTGGTGTTTGTCTTGCTTCAGTGTGGTTACCAAGTATCCTCTCCCCTCCTAAGGATGGAAGAGCATCCAGGCAGAGGGTATCTATGACCTGCTCATTGCTACTTCCTTTCATCTGGTACTGTCTTGGATATATGTTGTCTATGAAGTTGCCAGGTGTCAAAATGATAAATGATATTGGTGGGTTTAATATAGCTCATAGACGCTTATAATACTTGTTAATTAACACTCAAGCCTGACCTGTAAATATAAGGAGCTCCAATTTTCAAGAAATGTCACAAAATTACAGTGACACATCCTGGTCACTAGAGGGCGATGCACAGTCATAAAGCTGGGAGGCTACCGAGACCCCCAACCCCTTAGGGAGACATGAGAGTCTAGCCTTCAGTCCCTTCTGTTTTCTGCTATAGACACCCAGACTGGATAACGTGCATTCATTTTTGTAAAATATGTATTTGATCATATATTTTTCCTCTATGCCATCTAACTCTTCCAGATCTTCCTGACCTCCCTATCCATCCAACATCATGGTGTTCCTTTTTTCCTTTCCCTTCCTTCTTTCCTTCCTTCCCTCTCCCCTTCCTCCCTCCATTTCGTCCTTCCTCTTTCCTAAAAAAAAAAAAAAAAAACAAACAAGTAAACAAACAAGCCATAAAAATCAAAACAGACAAACTAGAAAAGAAAAAACAAGACAAAACAATACCAAAACAATACAAAAAGTTCACCGAAACCATGACTACCTAGTAGGTATCAATTATAAACAGTGCCTCTTGGTTAGGGATGGGACTTCCTGTCCACTTCCCTTTCTCCGGCATGGAGTTCTGTCTGGTTTGAGTCTGTGCAAGTCCTGTGCCTGATGTCATAATCTCTATGAGTTCATAGTGCCTCAGTCCTGTTACATATGGAAGATGATGTTTCTCGGGTCAGGCTATGCAAAACTGTAAAATGTGGGATTGTTAGAAAGCTTGCCAAAGTCTGGGGAGCTTAACCCCAGCACTGAGGCCCTGGTGAGTGTTTCACAGTCTCTGCTTTGCCTTTCCCGCTCTCTTGGAAGACCATCAACAATCATTTCCTATCACGGAGAAGAGATCTCCGTGAGTTCTGTCTGTGCCTCCATCCAGTACACTAACATACTACACTCTGGAGGTTAGAATTTCTGGTTCACAAAGCAGATGCCTGCTGTATATGGCCTTCTCTCTTGTGAGGAAGACAATAATCGAAAGGTATCACATATAAGACTAGAATTAGCGTGAGGGTAAAAGGCAGATCCTGGGCCAGGCCTTCATTCTCAAGGTCATTCTTGGAGGAAGGTCATTCTTGCAACAACTCGTAGGCTGCCTCTCAAGACCACTTGGTATACCTTGTGCTGTGGAGAGGTCCTTCCCCTCCCTTGTCTCCAGTTCCTCCATCTTTACACACATCCACGTCCTTGTGATTAGAAGACTTCAGTCTTAGCTATCTGGGGTTTCCGGCCCTTGGGTTTGTGGTTGTCATGGGGAATCTGGGCCCAACTCTAAGCTGAAAAAAGGTTTTTCAGATTGAAGGGCAATGGAGCAGGGATTGAACCTACAAACTTTGCAGAACCCTAGGCACATTGGGAACGCCTCGGTTTTAAAACCTAATAGAGGGTTTTCCAAAGTATGATGTAGGTGCTGTCTATGCCCAACCACCTGGCATCCTAATTTGCTTCCTATTGCTGAGATAAACACTGTGATCAAAAACAACATGGGTGGGGGTGGGGGAAGGGCTTTTCTGGCTTACATATCCTGAATATGTTATGTCATCAAGGGAAGGCAAGGCAGGAACTCAAGCAGGACAGAAACCTGGAGGCAGGAACCGAAAGAGAGACCATGGAGGAAGGCTGCTTATTGACTTATCAGCTTGCTTTTATTAAATTCAGTTCAGGATCACCAGCTCCAGTGAGCTCCAGCTCCCTCTCACACCAACCATCAAGAAAATGTCTCACAGACTTGCCTATAGGCTAATCCAATGGAGGTGTTTTCTCAATTGAGGTTCGCTCTTCCTAGACCAAGCAGAAAAAAAAAAAAAAAAACCACAACAAATACACAAGAAAAAAAAACCCAACCAGCACACCTGGGGAGATGATTAAGTATGCAGATTATGGAGCATTACCCAAGTCCCCTAGAGGTCATAGGGTTTCTATTGCTACAACAAAACACCATGCCCCAAAAGCAAGTTGGGGAGGAAAGGGTTTATTTGGTTTACACTTCCAGATCATGGACCATCATTGAAGGAACTAAGAACAGGAACTCAAACAGGGCAGGATCCTGGAGGCAAGAGCTTGATGCAGAGGCCATGGAGAGGTGCTACTTACTGGTTTGCTCTGCATGGCTTGTTCAGTCTGCTTTCTTATAGAACCCAGGACCACCAGTCCAGGGATGGCCCACCTTACCACGGACTGGGCCCTCCCTGTTTATCACTAATTGAGAAAATGCCTTACAACTGGGTCTCATGGAGGCATTTCCTCAGCTGAGGCTCTTTTCTCTCTGATGACTCTAGCTTGTGTCAAATTGACACACAAAAACCAGGCAGTACAAAAGACCCTTTGTCTGCTTGACACATGCATGCATCACCATTGAACCTCAACCCTTCCTTTCTTATTGATCCCCCAAGATCTCACATTAAAATCAGAATAATTTTTAAAGTCCCCTAGTCTTTACAAATTCAAACACATTAAGATTTCAGTCTCCTTTAAAGATCCAATCTGAAGCACACTTTGAGATCTCACTTTGAAGAGGCACCGTTTGCAGAGCGAAAGGAGTTCTCTCTTCCTTTTTAATTTTCTTAAATTAGCACTCACCTCCACGCCACATAGACTACTTCATTCCAAAATGAATCGAAAAGGACATAGAACTCAACTTTGCAGAAGACTCATAGTCTTTATCGCTACAGGAGTTGGGGGGTTGGGCAGGAGACAAAGATCTGTGGCAGGAGACAAAACAAATTAAATTCCAAAGCCAAGAGTTTTAAGCTGCTCCAGACTGAAGCATTATTTGTTGTTGGATTTATAGTCACTGATCACCTGGGACAGGTGAGTCCAGCCAAGCGTCCCCTGAATGTAGCTCACAGTTTGATGTCCTTGAATTTATTGTTACTCAAGAGGCTGCACTGTAGCTTTGGTTTGGGAGTAGAGCCCCTGGGATTAAGATGCTTTCTACCTAGGACAGAGACACTAGGTAGAAAGAACTAGGACAGAGCTCTCTTGCATCACGAAGTGACTTGGGTTGTGACGAGAAATATTTCCTTCAGAACTCTCATCTCCAGGCCCCTGACTTGCCCATCCTTTTTCCATTTATAAGACTGACAGATTTAGTGCAGAACCAATGGCAGAGACCCTCAGAGCCACAGCCACTGTCATGCAGCAAGTGGAAGTTTGGGATGGAAGAGATTAATGATGGAGATGTTCCAGCAGCTTTCTTCCTTCTAGGCCAACCAGAACTCTGAGAGGTGGGTGATGAGGACCAGGCCAGGTAAACAAGTGGCAGATGTCAGTGTGCTGGCGGTTGCCTGAAGTCACGCCAAATCAGGGGTCCAGGCTACTGGGTTAGAGAGAATAATCAACCGGATTTAGCACCTGAAGTCTCCATGCAATTCACATCAATGGGGGAGGGAGGAGATGGGGTTCAGAGGAACCAGAAAGATAACAAAAAAATCAACAGGTATAGGAGAGCGGTACCAGTGAAAGTCAGCCATGGAAGAAGATGAGAAGAAGTTATAAATGCTAGAGAGAACTGAACGTAGGAATGTGTCTTTGTAATCCATTCGCTTGGGAGCTGGAGGCAGGGAGGCCAGAAACTCAAACCATCCTTCACTAAGTAGAGTTCAAGGCTGACCGAGCTACAAGAAACTTAGCCTCCAAAACAAGTATATAAACAAATATATTTTAGAGGAAAGCATTGCTTTTAATACAGTTCCTCCTATGCTCTTGACTGTATTGACTTGAGTCCCTCCTTTGATCTCCATTGGAGCTGCAAGGCAGGCTGGGTTTTTTGTTTGGTTGTTTTTGTTTGTTTGTGTATATATATATATACATATACATATATATATATATATATATATATATATATATATATATATATAAATTAACCTGAGATGGAGTGGCCACAAAAAAGTCGGGGCCTCCCCTCTCTGTGCTTACTGCTATTGAGTCAGTAAGTTTCCTACTGTCAGTCCTGTTAAATGACATTTTACACAAAGAACAAAATAAGCTAACTCACTCTCTCACAATTTATCCCCTTTGAGACTCAACAATGAACCCCAATTGAAAGTCACCATGTTTGCTAGCGCTTTAAGGCACAGGCCACCCGAAGTTCTGGATTCCTTGGCAGGAGAAGAGGCGGCATCTGATAAAGGCCTGGCTCATGGGGTCATTAATCTAGGGACACCTACAGAAAGGATCAGCACAGGAAAGACACAGAGAGGGAAACTTGAAAGGAAGTTGACAGTTGCAAGAAATATAAGGCCTGGGCTGTAAAAACTCTGATCAAGAGTTGGGTGCTGCTGGTCACAGGACAAGCCACAGAGCCTAAGGAGGACAGGGGATAGTTGGCTCTGGCCCTATAGAGCAGTTACTGTGGGATCTCACATCTTTGGAATGAGAAGCTGGGCCTTGGAGCCTTGTTGGCAGAAGCTGTTTTTCGTTCCCGGCTGCCAGACCAGAAATAATCATTCAGAAACTACATTAATTAAATCACTGCTTGGCCTATTAGCTTATGCATATTTCCAGCTAGCTCTTACATCTTAAATTTACCCATTTCTATTATTTTATATTTTATCACAAGGCTTGTGGCCTATTGACAAGGTTCCACCTGGCAGCTAGCGTCTCTCTCCTCTGGTGGCTACATGGCATCTCCCTGACTCCACCTACTCTCTCTCTATATCTTTTCCAGCCTGGCTATATTCTGTTACACCATTGACTGAAAACAGCTTCTTTATTAGCCAATGGCAATAAAACATATTCATAGCATACAGAGGGGAGTCCCACATCAGAGCCTGACAGACTTTAGTTCGAGTCCCTGCCTTGCACATTCTAATTGTGTTTTCAGAGAAAAGGTCATGTCATTTAGTCTCAGTTTCTTCACATGCAAAATGGTAGTAATAATGATTGTAAGAATTAAATGTAATCAAGCTTAAAAATGCTCACCATGATGACGGCCTCTAAATAAGCATCAGTAGTTACTGTAACCACTTGGAAACCATGTTGGATGGCTTCTTTTCTTCCCTCTAGCTGACCAAGTCTTCCACAGCAGCCCTTCTGAGACTCTGCACTCTGTCTCTTCCACTTTTCCCTTCCCATTTTTTTATTTTAACATTGTTTTGGTCAGATCTTTTTTTTTTCTTACTGGGGAAAGATTTATCTCCTTCTGAATGTACAAAGTCTGAGTCTTGGTGAGGTGTTGTGGTCAGGAGACATGGTTAAGTGTAATCCTTATAGAACGAATGCCATCCTTGAACTTAGTAATTACACCTAGCCTCTGCCCTCAGCTGGGAAAGCAGACTTCACAAGATGTACGGAGAAACCCACCAGGGACTGTGTAGTGGGAACTGGTTTAACACAGGGGACTGGAAGTCTGCAGAAGTGAGCCATATGACTGGAGGCCAGCAAGATGTTTACAGTAGGGTAATTCTGATGGATGCTCATAGTAGATGAAACAGAAAGATGCTGTCTTTAAAGAGCATCTAGACACTGTTTCCAGAAGACAGAATGAAGGAAGTTTGTAGGCTGTGAAGTTTTTTTCTAACTTTAACTATGTATTTACTATGAATACAAAAGGTTATGGTCTTCTCTCTCTCTCTCTCTCTCTCTCTCTCTCTCTCTCTCTCTCTCTTTCTCTTTTTATATTTAGTTGGCAATAAAGTATTTAGTTTTGAAATAAATATAAGCAAAGTCAATACCAGCAGCTGGTGACTCACCTGTAGCAAAATCACCAGCCTGGGAGCCTAATATTGGAGTTGAGGAACCCCTGCGTTTGACAATGTGTGGAAGAGAAAAAAATGGAGACTTGGAAGTCTCAGTGGCTGGCTGTCACAGAGTGAATTCGTGGCTGAGTTTAGTCATAGAAATTGCACTCATTGTTCCTCAAACCGTAGGATAATGGGAAAAGTGATGCATGGCACTTGGGATCCAAAAGATAGCTGACAAATGTCACACAGCTCTGCCTGCAGCTGTAACTAGGGCTGGAATCTCTGTTACTTCCTGTTTTCTTCCTTAGTTTCTCCTTCCAGTCTTTCTGTGTCTCCTGCGGTGAGAGGGACTGAGCCACGGAGGAGGCCCGTATCATCTTGCTCTCTTGGCCTTGGATCACAAAGCTAAGTTGTGGTTGCCTGTGACCTTAGTAGTGTGAGGACATGATTTCTAGCTGGGACGGGTTCTGCCTCAACTTTACTCTGAGGTGGCGGTTGAGGGGGGGATTGGTAACAGGGGGTGTGCGTCACTACTGCCCCCAGCCTGCCAGCCTTGCAGGGCTGTTCCAGAAAGCAAAAAGACTAGGCATTTTAGAAGGAAGGTCAGGAGATGGCCTTGGACCGGCCATCCCATCCTCTCCCGCCATCACAGGCTCTCTCTCAGCAGCCAGGAGGTGCACGGGGGCTGATCCTAAGCCATCCTGGCTCCAGGGGTTGACGCTACTCTGACTCTGAGCCCAGAAAATGCTTCTGTTGACTCAACAGCCTGGACTGCTTAGAGCTAAAAAAAACCCCAGAATATCATAGCATGCCCTGGGTTTCATTTTGATTTTGATAACAGCCTTCCCTTTTCGTAAGGATAAAATTGAAGCCTGAGAACGAGGCCGGTTCTGGCCAGCAGGCAGTTGAGTGGAGTCTGGGACTGGCTCACAAGAGGTACTCCTTCCTCATCACTTCCAGTGTTGCCTGTGAGAAAGGGACAATCCTGGAAGGCTCTGACCAACAATGGCCTCTCCATTCAATCTGACATTCATCATGCAAATGCCAAGCACACTCACTTTCTTCTTGGTCAATTGTTTTATTAGTGTGTTTAGTTGTACAAAATAATGGTTTCATTGAGATGTTAATGCATCTTCACTTTTTTTTGTTTTGGAAACAGACATGTAGGGACAGATAGTAATTTGCTTTTGAACCTTAATTTTATCTATGAGAAAATAGCTTCCTAACCGCACCCAGATACATCTAACTAAATAACCGAGTATGGATGCCTGACTAGTAGGTACAAATTAACTACTGGAATGTCTAAGTGTACAGTATAACATACAGAGTAGCTTGTACTAATCTTACGGAGTATTTATTGCAGGCCAGGCACCATTCTCTTATTGAATAATTTCCAACCGCAATTATAATACAGTCGCCAACAGTCAACAAAGATAAATGATGGTCTCCAACATAGGAGACAATCGTGAGCAGCCATGAAGGGATGTGAACACTGGGCGGACAGAGGCAGGAAGGATTGGAAAAGCGCTTGGACAGTCACTTAATCTCCGAGTTTCTTTTTCCTCATGTGTAACATAGGGTTAAAAATAGTGCTTACCTCATTCACAGCGGGTGCTCAACAAATATTTATCAGCTGAATCAATGTTGAAGAAAATCATTGTAATTCTGTCACCAGAATTACAAGAGAGAGTCTACCAAAAGACCCTCACATGGTGCCTGGCTAGTGGTTAGAACATGGTGAATCTGGCTGTTGGAGCGCTGGTATATTTTTCTCCTGACCACTGTAGACACAGCCATGCACAGTGCTGCAGGGACTCACCTCACAGGGACCCAGGGAACAGTGTGGCTCCCGGGAAGCTCTTGTTTCTAAAGGCAGTGGCTGGACAGTAATTGCCCTGGCCTGAGTCAGGGGCTGTTTTTTGCTTACTTCTTAGCACCGTCCTGGGGCAGCCAGTTCTCTGTGGCTCCCAGAATGTGTACTTGGAGCCCTGGCTATAATAGGTCTTGGCCCAGAGAAGTCTCTGAAGGCCCAGGTAATGTGGACTGGAGCCGGGTGAGTCCCCACATCTGTGCCAAGCGCACTCCGCCAGGAGCTCCCTTACAGAATCCACTCTCTGACTCTCAGAAGAGAATGGCTGCCTTTTCCTAAACCAGTACCTCCCTGGGGGCACCATCAATTAGGCTAATCATTCCCCTCTCTCCTAAAACAAACTGCACCATTGATGGAATTAAGCTGAGCAAGGACAAGAGGAATACTACAAGTCATTAACAGTTCGTTAATCCTTCAGCAAGGGCTGATGCTCTACCAATAGCAGCCGCTCAGCTCTGACTCTTACCAGTCCTGTGACCTTGGTCAAGCTTTTTCCATCTCTCTTATGACTCAGCATCTTCATCTATGCCGTGGGTAATATTATACCTACTTAAAAGGGTCTCAGGATGTTTGGGTGTGTTAGCGCATGTAAAGTGCATGAAAACATGTATGGGCATAAGATGTGTACAGTGAGCGGCAACTATTTCTGTGACTATTATGACTGTTATATCTATGGCTACTTTCCCCTCTACCATGTGTTGAGAAATCCCACTGGTTTTGGAGGAAAGAGCACTGAACCCTATATACATGGCCCCTGGCTTTGTGAGGTTTCTGTACTTTGAAAACTAATAAGTAGACCAAAAAAGTTTAGTGATTACAGACTCTAACAAGTATTGTTAAAACAAACAAACAAAAAAACCAAAAAACCAACAATGTGCTGGGGACAGGATCTACTGGGAAAGGTGGGTGAGGGAGGGCCTGGGTGACCTGTAATGGTTATGGAGGTGGGAGGGGTGAGAAAGAAGGCCTAGGAATAAGGAAGTGTATGTGTGAAACCTTTGGGGAGCAGAGAACCTGCTACAGCCTCGAGGATGGGAAAGGTCATTGTGGCTGGAGCAGCCACGGAAATGCCAGTCATCACCAACTCTCACATGGCACCCACTGCAGATCCTGCACCTCCCTGTCTGGTTTCTATGGTTACTTAACTCCATGGCAACTCTAGGACACAGCATAGTCTAGATCAGCCCATGCATACACCTCACACTTCCTGCTGCCCCCACACCCCAATTTAAGCATGAACTCCCAACTTGGAATGACTGATGCTTTGCAATACAGTCACAATCAACCTTCTAGGCTTATTTTCTTTTGTTGTTATTTTATTGTATTGCGAAATTAATTTTCTTATACATGCAATATGCATTTTTTAAAAATAACATGGTAAAGGTTTTAAGTATTTAAAGTTTTATTTTAGCATTGTCTCCATTTCTGTAATGATGCTATTGACATATTGTAAATCTTTCCATGAGCTATATATTCATATGTTAGATATTTTTTCAAGACAGGGTCTCATATAGGCCAGGTTGATCTTAACTTCACTGAGTAGCAAACACTGGCCTTGAAATTCTTCTCCTTCTGCCTCTACCTTCACGGTCCTGGAATTCTAGTGATATATTCCCTTGCCTAGTTTATATAAACAGGCATGTTGTATAAAACTATAGAAATACATAGAATGTATTTGAGGTTTAAAAATGAATACAAGTTAAACTTTTTAGTAGTATTTTTCTGTGACTTCTTTCCATGAAGTAGCTTCCATGTTGGTGTACATGGATTTATATTAATTTTTAAAATGGCTGTATAGTTTTCTGACTAGTTTCTTTAATGTTGAGCATTTAAGATGCTATGGTTCGGGTCCGGCCTGAGTATTTTCCAAGAATCCATGCTTTGAAAGGGTTGTTCCTTTTGGAGGCAGTGGGAAGCCCAGAATGCGGCCTAATAAGAGGAAACTGAGTCACAAAGGGTGTGTCGTAGGAGATCCTGCATGCTTTGGGAACAGGCCTCCTCACCATGACATCCTGTGCTATCAGCAACCAGGAGTTCCCACAGCATTTTCCTCTTTTTAAGTTATTTCAGATGTGTTGCCACAGCAACAGAAAGCTGCACTATTACATGGGATATTTTATGCTAACTGTTTGCCATGAGAAATAATTTAGCAAAACACAACACACTGTTGCCTGTTAGGCTCCATCTACTTCAAACAAGGACGCCAGTGCAGGGGTGTGTGTTCAGCAAGGGATTGAAGTCCCGCAGGAAATGATGCAATCCAGAGACTACGAAACACAAGAGCAACACCTGAACATCCAGAAAACCTGGGACAAACGTGTGAACAGAACACAGACGGGAGGAATCTGCCCTGGGAGCTGGGGGCCCTGGAAGGAAGGGCTGGGAGAGAAGAGGGGGGTGTGACACTTCACTTTCTCTTTTCTTCTCTCCAGCAGTGCTTTATGCTTGGGCTCTTAGAACCCCAGGTGTGGCAGTGTTCCTTCCTCTTCCATTCTACCAAATGCCTTGAAGAATAGTAGCATTCTTTTTAGAAGGTCTAGTAGAATTCTGTGATTAATTTATCTAAAGACTGGTCACATATCACATCTGGGCAGGCGTGGAGGCTTGAAGGAGTGAGTATTGAGGATGCTGGTGATCAGCAAGAGACCACGACCTGGGATCAAGGTGTTCGAGTATTTTCTAAAGGGGTCAAAAGCTTTACATAACCCCTTTGCTTGTTTTTCCCACTAAGTCTTAAGATGGACAACAAGGGCTCCATGAAGTGGAACAAGTACATGAAGTTTCCGACCAGAGCACTTAATGCGCAGTCTCCTTTTCCACCCTAGCTCATCATATGCAGACTTAGAAGCAACCATGGGGCCGGTGGGTTGGGCTGAATGTTGGCAATAGAGCTCTAAGCCACCCTTACCAGCTGTAGAAGCCTGGAAAAATTGCTTAAGCTATCTGCATCTCAGGGTCATGATCCTTAAATGTGGATGATTATAGCACCTCTGCATGAAATATAAAGTATGGAAATAATAAAAAGTGCTTATCCCTACTATAGGCAATAATACTTATAACCGATGAAGCATGACTTAAAGGAAAATATCATACTGAATCTATGTGTGGGTTAGCTTTTTTTTTTTTTTTTTTTTTTTGCTAACTTGACCCAAGCTAGAGTCATGTGTCTAATTGAGAAATTGCTTCCACCATATGTTTTGTAGGCAAGTCTTTGGGGGTGTTTTCTAGATTAGTGATTGATGTGAGAAGGCCCAGTCCACTGTGGGCAGAGCTTCCCCTGGAGGGTGGTCTGTGTGGTATAAGAAAAAGCAAGCAGAGCAAGCCATGAGGAGTGAAACCAGTAGGCAGCATTCTTCCATGGCCCCAGCTTCAGTCCTACTAGTGACATTCCTTTGGGGGCCATTTTCTTCCAAACCACCAGATTTCTCTGAATGTTCGAATGCAAACTGTAAGGTGAAATAAACCCTTTCCCCATCCCAAGCTGCTTGTGGGCACGGTCTTTAACACACCAGTAGAAAGCAAACCAGAGCCGGCCTCCTAAGACTTCCATGGACACAGCATGCCTGGTGCTAGAGTCATTTGACAGACAGTTAAAATGGCCGTCATAGAGTCGTTTTGACAGTTTATTGGTCTCTCAGGGCCAGGACAGCTCTGTGATGCCCTAAGCTCCATTGTCCAAGCACGTTATTAACTCCCAGCTTCACCTACACAGGGAAAAAGCATCTTGTTAATTTTAGAAACCTTACAGCCCTCGCACTGGATATATCCAGCTAAGCTCCTGATTGAAAGAAGTCCTGAGGTTAGGTTCATTGGTTTCTCCCCTGCATAAAAAACACTGTGGCTCACCACAGAGGCAATATTCTTTCACATGATTTAAAACAACCATTAAATCATTCTGTCCACAGATCTGTGCCCAAGGCTTCCGTATATCATCTGAATGTGAGTTTGCATGAAAAATATTACTGTATAAAATTATATAGATTAAAATTCCTGTGCGTGTGGCTATATCTTTTAGGCAAAAGAATATGCCTTCACTTGACCACTTATTTATTTATTTATTTATTTATTTATTTATTTATTTGCCAGATGGTTTTGAGTACTGAGAAGTTGGTATAGTAAGGCTTTTTAAGCTACCAGAGTATTTCAGAGGACGTGAGATGTAAAACCCTTCTCTTTGCCCACATTGGGCACTAACAGGAGTGAAAGGAGTCAGTTGAAGGCCAACATGTTCTCATAATTACTGATTAAAGCTGCCCAGTGTGGAGCCAAATGGTTTGTAAGTGGTTCTAATCCACTTCTGGAAGGCAGGGCAACACCAGACAAGCTCAGAACTGATCAGCACAGCTGTGTTCACCGCGCAGACCCCCCACTTTCAGCACAGCTGTGTTCACCGCGCAGACCCCCCACTTTCAGCCCTCACCCCTCTGTTCTTTCCTTCTCCACCACTGCCGACCTTTTGACATTTAAGCCATGCCCAGTTGCTCTGGTTTCCCAAAGAACTCATGCCTTCCTTCACCCCAGGTATCTGGGATTTTTATTTCTTCCTGCTCTTGTTTTTTCATGACTTCTCTCAGAAAACATTTTGTCAAGGAAAGTTCCCCAAACTCCAGGTTGGACAGACACTCCCCACTGCACGAGCAGAACACGCTTTCCACCTTGTCACATGACATCGAGCCTTCTGTGGCTGGAGCTCTCCGTCTGCACTAGGCCTCAGCATTTCCCTGGGCTCATTGCTTGCCACCTTCGCCCTTAGAATATCTAGTAAGATCCTAGCATCGGTCAGGTGTTTAGCATGTGGCTGTCCTTTTTACCTGTCCCTCTGGGACATGGTCACCTCCAACACACATTTATTGGGTACTTTTGTGTAAGTCATGTAGGCATGCATGCCTTGTTCTGTTTTGTAGCCTCCAGGGTACCCAAAATAGACTCTCATACGTGCATACACTTTCTCAGGAAATACTTTTAAAAAAAATCTTGTATTAAATCAAAGCTTATCTGCTCAGGCCAAAAAATGCTCAACACAGGATCTGGAAGCAGAGGGGAAACTGAAGCAGGTAGGGATTCCAGGCACAGGGGCAGGCAAAGGTCTCAGAAGGCGCTGGAAATAATGTCTGAGGAAAGGAAACCGGATCCGTAGACACCCTTCTGGATTTGTTTTCGTCTGTTCCAGGGAGGAATTACTCCGAGCTCTGTAAAGATAAGCAAGGACGTTAAAGCGAGAAGGTGGAGATGGGCAGGAGAAAGGTAGACAAGGGGGCGGATAACACCGCCATTTCCTTTAAGTCCAGGGACAGAGAAACTATTCCCTCTATGGTGCATAGGAAGTCCCAAAGAGGCAACATGTACTAACCTACGCACCCCAGGCTGACACGGAATGTTGAAAGTGACCGTCCTTCATTCATTGGCTGGGCCTCAAAGGCTACAGGGAGGTAAGATCTGACGTGCCAGAGAGAATTGGGGGCTTCAAACCAGCCAAACAGGAAAAGGAAAGGCCATTTCAATTGTGCAGGGGGTAAAGAGGAAGACATCGGCAATATCATCTTTCGTCAGCCACGCCCCACGGGGGTTTGCTTTCCTACCGCTTCTCTGAGCTTGTGGGGAAAGGCTGCTTCCTTCTCCTTTAGAAGCCGAGTTGTAATCAGATGGTAAGTCTGATTGGATGGAGACTCTCTGGGGCCAACTCAAAGTCACAGCCTTTCTTTTGGCAATTATCTCCTATGGTTATACTGTGGCAGAGAGTTCTTAGACTTTTTTTTCTTTTTAACTTCAGAGGTTGAACAATTTTGAAGGAATCTTTTCTGGATTTGGTGGATATGTGACTTTTAGCTTCTTTCTGTCACCAATGGGCCGGTAGCCTTTTTAGCAAGACAGACCAGTGACAACGGATGCGCTGTGACCACCTTACTGTGGCTCATCGTTTCTTTACCTATTCCTCTTAAAGACACCATAAGATGTTGCAGACAATCTCTGCGCGGAAGCCGAAGTTCAGGAACTGTGGTCAAAGTCACCACCGGAAGTGAGTAGCCCTGGAGAGACACAGTCTCATGCATGGCAACTCGAAAGCAATGGTTCTCATCTGGGGTGATCCTGCTCCCTTACCCCCTCTTCCAGAAAGCATTAACAATATTTGCAGACATTTGGGTTGTCACAGTAAGTGTGGGTGGGGACGGAGACCAGGACTGGCATTAACATGCAATGCACAGGGAAGTCCTTCTCAGCAACAATAATGGCCCTACCATGACGACAGTACTGAGTCTGAGAAAGACTGGTGAAGCCATCTTTATTCTCTGTGCCGATGTGGATTGTTCTGACTGTCGGTCGCCTGCCCTTCTGTGTGCTGTCTTCACAGGACTCACTATCTCATCGGTATGGTTTTCCGGTAATTTCGGTTGTTAGCCGTCATGCATATTCCTAGCTGTTTGTGAGTAAAGGTTTCACCAGTTCAACCCCAACTCCTTCTCAGTACTCAGAACATAGCAAGTGTTCAACGAACAGTTGTTAACTGAGAACTGGCAGAGGGACATGGGGAAAGCACAACCCCATAAAATAACAAAAGCAAAGTGGCCAGCCCAGAAGTGAAGCCTGCTGCTGTCTGAATCCCAATCCTCTGCTCCTGGCTCTGTGTCACAGGGTTGCTATGGGGGTGAGGATCGGGATCTAGTCTGTATTCTATTCTGTACAGGCTCAGAGCCCATCCCAGGAGGGAGAGAGTCAGTGAATGTTAGGGTGCGATGCCAGATTCAGACTGGGACAGATGAAGGATGGGAGGAACGCGGGCTGCCCGAGTCCTTCTGGTACACGCAGACCATGAGGGAATGCAGTGGAGTACTGCCCAGATATTAAAAGAACAGCTTAACGTGCCCACTGCCATTCTATCTCTCCTTTTAGCAAAGATGGTCAGAAGAACATTTATCCTTTCCTAGTCCTTGGGGAATCTGGAGCTCTTACAGTCTTCAGAAGCGATGGCTAGTGGCCGGACAAATGTAAATTCAAGACCCAGAAATACTCTAAAGTCAAGTACCTGGTTGGCACTGGCTCCGTCTCTCAGATGTGGGCTCTGGTGGGAGCAGTGACCAACTAAATGTGGGAGCAAACTCCCACGACTCAAGGCTGGAGAAGCTGCAGGGAGGGGCGGGAAGGGCTGGGTAAGAGGAGCATGAGAGAAAAGGAGATGTGGGTGAGGGAAGGAGCTGGGAGGGATGAGGCAAAGGCAGGAGGAGGAAGAGAGGCAGGGAAAGGAGAAGAGAGGGAAGAAAGAAAATTAGGGCAAAATAACCCCCAGAAAATACTTTAAAAAAACTCTTCCTATCACTATAAATCAAATATTAAATATAATATTAAAGTTATCTTTCATACTGAAATCATCCACATGGCTCATTCTATCTCCTATAGGGCATTTGTTCTCTGGTAGTTTTTAAAAAGATTTATTTATTTTTAATTATGTGTTTATGTGTGGGTTTGTGTACGTGTGGATGCAGGGACCCATGGAATCCAGAAGAGGCCATCAGATATCTTAGAGCTGGAGTTACAGGCAGTTGTGAGCTAACTGACCTGGGTGTTGAACTGAACTCAGGTCCTCTACAAGAGCAGTAAGCCTGCTCTCAACTGCTGAGCCATCTTTCCAACCCATCTCATGGACTTTTTATAGGCATAAAATTTCCCAATGCATATAGATTTAACCAAACTAAAGCCGCAAAGGTGATACGTAGATTCAGATGTGAAAAAGCAGCGGGGGTTAGGAACCATTGCTCTGGATAGGTGGAGTGGAAGGAGGTAGGGCGTAGGAAGAAGGATGAATTTGGGGGGGTTCCTAGGGAGTCTATCAGCATACACTCCACGTTCTTGCCTGTTTGGGGGTAAAGCAAGCTGTCTGGAAGGACACATGAGAGACTAGTTGCCCGCTTGGGGTTTAGGGGCAGCCGGGAAGGCTATTTGTCTGAATGGACGTTACAGACAGATTGTTCCAGAGGGTCTTTGATGACACTGTGATTCCAAGAGTACGGTAAAGCCACTGCGAGATATTTGTCTTTCCATCTTCCAGCTAAACAGACAGGAACCATGAAAACGATCCAATGACTCTCTTTTTATTATGCTTCGGGGCAAGGAAAAGAAAGAAACAAAGTCCGGAAGTTATTAATATAAACAGAAGTGCTTCCTGTACATGTTAAGTCTGCAGGTCACATCTCACATTGTATTCCTGCTCTGTAGTAGGTGTCAGGAGCCTCCGCTTCAGGAAAAAGCCAAGTGCCTTAGTGAGAGAAGCTCAATCAGTAAAAGCCTAGCGTTCTGGTTTGGGATTTCCTCAGTTGTTACCTCTTTCCTGAGCCTTGGAAATTGAGTTCGATGTTTTTCCAGTGAAATTAGTATTTTTTTCAAATTCACTTCCCAGAATGAAAAGTCCTCAACGCTGGACTATTAATCATGAAGAGAAGATTAATGCTAACATCAGTCTAAGATATGCTTATGCCAAATGTTCCTATAATAAGTGTTTATAAAAGAGCTTATTTAGGAAAATATTGGATCCCAAAAGAGTAGTGCATGCCCTCCCAGGAACAAATTAATAGAAGCAAACAGCAGTGTCCTTGGAATCCCTTAGATAAATACAATTGAACACACCATTCCCTTAGGCCCCACTGTGCCCGGGATGGCAATCTCACTTGTCTTTAAAGCCAGTACTGAAGAGGTTGTTCTTTACTTTCTGTGTCCTGGTTTGCTGTCCCAACTCCCAACTTCAACTCCAGTGGATCTTTCTTTCCATATAATTAGTACATTGTGTCTTATCAATACTCCTCTAGAGGACAAAGTACCCAGGGCTGAGCCTAGCCCTTCTTGATTGTTACTATGTCCTCAGCATGTTGTCTGGTTCATAGTAGGTCTGTAATACATTTTAGTTTGAAGAATGAATGCATGGGGTCACCAACCACGAAAGGCTGATAGGCTAGCATCAATCTGTTTGCTTTCTCAGACCCAGCAATGGCACAGAGAACGGAAGCTCCTAGAAAGGTCTGCCAGAGCTGAATCACGGAGTCTCAGAGGTGCTGCTTCATAAAACATACCCACTCAATAGAATTTGCCTGTCTGGTGAGAAAACATCACACCAGGCTTTGGCAGTGAGTGGCGTGCTCTCCATATGCGAGCATTCCATGGTGCCCCTGTGCAATCAAAGTCCTTGCTGGGAGATCCCTTGCCACCAAGGGCTGCAAGTCATAACAGCAATGTCTGAGATAGGTCCCAAGCACTGTGCCAGGGCTTTACCCATGCTGATTCAGCTAATTCTTATAACTAACCTCATGAGGAAGGACTAGGTATTTTCCCTGTCTACAGATGAATCTGGGAAAGAAGATGTGTGGATATCTGTGGATGGAAGCTTCTAGGCTGCCCCAGGGAGAGAGGGCAGGACAAGACCTCTTGAAGGCGAGGAAGAAAAGCAGCCAAGAGCCTGCCTTATCTTTTCTGTATCTAATAACAGGGCTGTATTAAATGTTGTATAATTGGGATTCTGCAAAAATTGGTAGAAGAAAGTTTTTTCCTAGGGACTACAGATCAAAAGTGATGGCTTTGGTTCTAAAACTAGAAGTATTGAAAATCTGGAAAATGTTAAATAATGCAATGTCAGTCTCATATAAGAAGTGGAGCCAAGGCTGAAAATCTCCATTACAAATAGCCCGGATACTAATTTCCTTTGCCACATGGCCATCCTATCCAGGAGTCCCCATAATGGCACTCGAGTTTCTAATACTTTTAAATCAAGATGCTACCTCCCCCCCCATTCTTATATAAAACTTTTGTTTCCAGGGGTTATGTCCTGAATTAATACTGAATAAAATAAGGCAAGTTGAAGGTAAATTTAAACACACTTGCCTTGGAGTTGCTAGAGAATGAGAGACATAAAAGACAGGTAAAGGCCAGACATAAGGGAATATGGAGAGAAACTCGTGGGATTTGGCTAAGACTAGAGAATGGGGCCAATGTATGCTAGCCCTGGAATGAAAACACAACATTACTAGTGACAGTAACAGCATCACTGTTTTTGAATTGCTGCGGTGCTTTAGATGAAAATGTCTCCCACAGATTCAGATATGTTAATACTTGTAGGTGGTGCTACTTGTGGAGGGTTGGGAGGTGTGACCTTAGAGGAAGTACGTCACTGGGGGCGGGCTTTGAGGGTTTAAAATACTCACGCCACTCCTAATTCCTTCTCTCTGTTTTACTGCTTGCAGTTCCAGAAGTAGGCTCTCAGCTTCCAGGTCTAGCTGCTCCGGCTCTGTATGCCATCGTGGACACTTACCTCTGACACTATAAGCCCAAACACACCCATTCTTCTGCAATACCCTGGCTGTAGCATTTTATCCCAGTAACAGGGAGATGACTAAGACAATGTGACAGGTGACATCTACACAGACAAAAGTTTTATATTCTGTCACTATCATCTTTAATACTGAAACGGGTCAGCTCTGAGAGGAAACAGACCTTTTTAAGCTGGTAAGAGAATCTAAACCAATACCTATGTGGCAATAAAACACAAAATCTGAGTCCTTAGAGCCACTGTAACTGGAAGCCACGAGGTCATAGATATCTGGGCTTTTTTTGTCCTTCAGCAACTCTTAGGTCTCCTCTAGAGTGAAGACCCCTGGTCCTGCCTCAAGGATGATATAAGGGTGGAATTCACCCATTTGAAGGCAAGCCGAGCCAGTCCAGGCTGATTCTGCTACCACATACCCAGATGTCTGAGATTTTCTGACCTGGTGCCAAGCTTTCCAGTCCCCAGCAGAAGACAGAATACTAAGGCTCAGGTTGGCGAGATGGCTCAGTATGTTAAGGTATGTGCCACCAAGCCCTACGACCTGAGTTTGATCCCTGGAGACCACACGGCGGAAGAAGATAACTGACCGTCCCAAGTTATGAGTTCTACTTTGGTTTTTATTGCTGTGATAAACACCACAACCAAAAGCAACTTGAAGAGGAAAGGATTTATTTGGCTTACAGTTTAATGTCAGAGTCCATCACTGAGGGAAGTCAGGGCAGGAATTCAAGGCAGGAACTGGTGTCAGGAACTGATGCAGGCGGAACACTGTCTGCTACTTGCTGTCCATGGACTGCTCAGCTTGGTTTCTATACACCAAGGACCACCTTCCCAGGGGTGGTCGGTGTGGGAAGTCCTTCTGTATATGTGTTGCTTTTATTAGGTAATAAAGAGGCTGCTTTCAGCCAACAGCTTAGGAGAGTAAAGCCAGGCTGAAAGAGATATAGAAAGAGAGTAGGAGGAGTCAGAGAGATGCCGTGTAAATTCTAGAGGAGAAAGATGCGAGCTGCCAGCTGGAACCTTGCTGGTTGGCCATGAACCTCATGGTAAAATATAAAATAATAGAAATGGGTTAATTCTAGAGCTAGCTAACAATACACTCAAGCTATTGGCCAAACAGTATTGCAAATAGCATAGTTTCTGAATGATTATTTCAGGCTGGAGCAGCTGAGAACGAACAAACAGCCATTCCTCAACAGGTGATGGCACTGCCCACACTCACCTGGGTTCTCCTATATCAATCTTTAATCAAGAATATGCTCCACAAGCAAACCTTCAGGCCAATCTAATGGAGGCATTTTCTAAATTGAAGTTCCCTCTTCCCAGATGGTCCAGGCTTGTGTCAAGTTAACAGAAATTAACCACTATGCACATAAAATAAATAAATATAAATATAATAAAAAACACCGAGGCTCTAGGGTGTCCATTCTAATAACCTTAGGGAGGAAGGCTAGCCAGTGAGCAAGTTGAAAGCAATGACCTGAAGTGATTCCTACATCTGTAGGGCCCTTTAAAGTTTTGAAGCGTGTACCTCTGTGCTTTGGAGTCCATGCTTGACTCCTGTAGTGGGGAGACAAGACTACAGTTTAGAACAAAGGAAGCGTTTATAGAGGGTCACACGCATCTTAGGAAGCAGCCAACTGGGAACTAACTCCATGTCCTGGTGGGTCATTTCCTCTTTCCAAGACACCAGCAAAGAGTAAGGTCCAAGGAGGAATTAAAAGTCTGAGGGATAGAAATCAGTCCATGAGGGTCTCAGCGAGGCTGGGATATTTTGGCGACAGATGCTAGCTGCCTGGTGCTGGCTGGCCTTGTTCCTCCTAAGCCGGGTGGGGGCCCTGAGAGGAGCTGTGCCCAGAGGTATTTTTGTCTTGTTGCCTCAACGCAGGCAGCTCCACTTGGAATGATTTATGATGATTTCTTTGGTTTGTTTTGTAAACACAGCCCACACCCTGGGGAGGGAGTTGTATTCCCAGGGTCTTCCTTTGCAGGGGTATTTCTTTAAGAAGTATTTGCTGAAGGCAGAAGCTCCTTTGTGCGTGTTCTTAAGTAGCTTAACCTAGAGCTTTAGAAGCTTGAGAGTCAGCTAAGGTTACTGAGTCCTGCTCCCTCATTTTACCATTCGTGGAACTGAGGCTGAGCACAGGCTAACCAGAGAGGGTAGCTGACTGGAAAGGGTTGCCTACAGAGTCCTTAGATATTTCTCCAGGCTGACTGTGGTCCTGGGGAGAGCATAACATACGCAGCCCTTGCTTTGTTTGAACTCACCCTTAACCAGGGCATTTTGGCTTGAAATCAATGAGTAAAATTGTCTTGTTTAGAAAGGGAGAGGCTTTGTGGACTTCAACCAAGGCAGCACGCCCTGACTTAGGGCTGTTGGTGGGTTTAGATGGAGACCTGAACGAAGAGGAGGAGTTAGGGAGCAGGGGAAAGAATGGGTGCTGGGTGGAATCCGAGGCAAGAAGGCAGGAGCAAGGGATTGAGGCACTGAGCGCTGCAGATCCCAAGGGCCTTGTAAGAAGTGGGGAGGTGCATGGAAAGAATTAGATTGAATTACAGACTAAGTGAGAAGCAGGAGAGTTTCAAATATAAGCAGATGAAGTGATGAGATTGGGTTTGCCCTTTCAGTAAGATTGGAACCTCAGGTCTGGTATAGACAGTGGCTCCTTATTCTATCCAAAGTGGCTTCTGTGTTTCAGGATCTAAGTGTAGAGGGATGTTCTGTTACAGCTGGGCTGTCTTTGAAGCCAGGGGTTAACACAAAGCTGAGTCTAGGACACATGTCTTACAAAAGCCCCGTGTCCTGATTTGGGCCATGAATTGGGACAGTGTAATTTCTTAGTGTTTGAAAAACACTTTTCAATTCCTGAGACCTGTCGCAGGTAAAAGGTGACAGGGCTTAGAAGAAGTCTGGGATGGACAAGGGAGCCCCAAGCAGCCAGGTCCCTGGGTAGGCTGGTCAAGAATGGGCCCTTCTCTCTCCTAAGCTGCTTTAGCTTTTAGCTTACAAAGCTGTCTTATGTTCCCCCCAATACACACTCCTGTTTGTCTTTCTAAGTGTTGTCTGTCTCTCCATCCTTTCCCCCAACCCACTGCAGGAAGTAGTGTGATGAAGTCAAACATATAGGCTATGGAGACACAGATCTAGGTTTGAATAATGATGGTTTTTTACATATATTAGCTGTTTTAGTGCTCTGACAACATGCCTGCATTATCTCCCCACTGTGGTGGTGGTCCATGCTTGGCTGGCTCCGTTTGGTTTTAGTCTGCGGTAAGAGCATCATAGTGGAGAGCATGAAGTTGAGCTAAGCTGCTCGCATCATTTTGGGTTCCTTGGAGATAGAATCGATGCTCACTGATTATAGAAATCACTATAAGGCATATTTTATCTCCTGGAATGGAGTAAAGTTGTATGCTGTCTTGGGTATCTAGCAGTAGAACAGGCTGTTCAACAGGTAAAGCTTACTCAGTCTCTGGGAATGCTCCGGCATAGGCTGGGGAAGTGCCCATGAGGGTGTTGTAGAGAGAGTGCCTGTTGTGGACGGGAGATTGTTGAGTGACCTTTAGGCTTCCTAGTGATCTAAGGTACAAAGGTCCCAAGTTTCTGCTTTCAGGTTTCTGGATGTCTTCTAGCTTCCTCCCTCTGGTGCTGACCTTGTAGCTTACATCAGTACTTCTGGAACACGGCTCTGGAGCTGTGCTACACCAGTTTACTAGTCCATAGACCTACATTGTCATGTGTGAACTCAAATCCAGTCTGTTCTGACTAGACAGTAGAATTTGTTATACCAGCTCCTTTTCAGAAACTGTACCCTTAAAATATTAGTGTTTTTGTTCTCATACACATTTCATACATTCAAAGCTATACAGTTTTAGCTATGCAACTTTAAAGGTTAATGTTTCTGAAAAGTAGTGGATATACAGTTTGGCTGCTAGATTCAAGTCCCAGCTCCATTACTTACTATCAATTTTGTCTTAGTTGAGCCTCTGTATCTTTATTTACTAAACAAGGTGATAACATTTAGTTTACTCTACTGTTAGGCTAAATAGACAATGTGTGCAAAATGTATAGATTCAAGTTTGGTACACAGCTACATCTCCAATAAATATCAATGGTAACTGATTATTAGATAATTAAGTTGCTCTTGTTATTTAACAATTTCCTCCAAGATTGAAGCATTCTGTCTTTCATGCAAGCTCTTTAAGCAAAGAGGTAAACAACTCAAAATAGCTTCAAGAAGTCCCTGAAGCTGACCAAATTCACTAGGCTCCTCCTTCCCAGAGAAGGTAATAAAACTGCTGACAGACAGTTGCTCTCAGACAAGCTAGATCAGGAATGAGTCTAACGGGTGCCTGCAAAGAAGACTATGAGATGAGCTAAGTTAAAGAGACTCTGAGACCAGACGGGACCGGATACCTGGAAGAAGCAGAAAACAGCCCAGCTGCCAGGAAGAGGTTTAGCCCAGGCTTTGGTGAGCTATCAGCGGTGCTGAGGCGGGCCTCAGTGATCCTGTTACCTTTGAGTCATTTCTGTAAGAAACCCTGTAGTGATATTTCATTTGCATTTTAATAAGTAAAGCTTTCCTGAAGTTCAGAGAGTAAAACAGCCCCACTGGTCAGCCTTACAGACCAGGCAGTGGTGACACACACCTTTAATCCCAGCTGCCACACTAGTTTTGCCATAGGAACTGTGCAGTAGTGGTCCATGCCTTTAATCCCAGCCCTAGAGAGAAATATAAGATGGGAGGAGACAGCTCCCACACACAGTCTCATCCTGAGATTCCTGGATCACCATTTCGGACTGAGGTAGAGAGGTAAGAGTTAGTAGCTGGCTGTTTTGCTTTTCTGACCTTCAGACTGAACCCCAATATGTGTCTCTAGGCTTCTATTAGTTGTGCTGCAAAATCCCTCACCCAAACTCCTGTTTGAAACCCCAGTAAAACTCTTTGATTAACCAACTTGGACTTTTGTGGTATCTGTACTTCGGGCTGTCGCTAGGTCTCTCTTTGGGTGAGTAGATGTGTGTGTTGTATTTCCCCATGAAAAGTTTTGTTACACAACAGTTCTTTCATTACTTTCTAGAGTGCTGATTTTTTGAAGTACTTCTTTATATATTTTAGAAATCAAAATAATGTTGTCATTTGAAAGGTTCTAAAGGTTAGGACCCCAAATTACTGTTTATAACTGAGAAAACTGAGCCTCCTCTAGTGGGAGATGGGAAGGGGATGTCTCATAATCGTCAATTTATCATAATTTCACTATTGAACATTGATTAAATTATCTTGTTTTCCCTGAAGAATAGTCTCAAACAACAAATTTGTGGTGATAAATCTTTAGGTATGACATCAGAAGCACAGGCAGCCAAAACAAAACTCATTAAGAGAACCATTTATATCAAACAGTTCTGCACAATAAACAGCCACCAAATGAAAAAGAGCCTGCGGAATGAAAGAGCTTGGTGATGCCCCCTTCTCGTCTTAGAACACTGGAGGCAGAGCTAAAGGGTCAGGAGTTCAAGGCCTGGCTTGGCTATAGGTGAGGTCAGCCTAGGCTGCATGACACAGCGTCTCAAAAAATATGCATACACACACACACACACACACACACACACACATATATATATATATCTACACACATACATACACACATGTATGAAACACACACACATACACGCACACACACACACACATATGGGAAACCTTAAAACCACAAATAAACGCTGATTATTTTATCCTGTATATTGTTGATGGAGTAGATTGCTGCAGTCCATAGAGCTATAGTACAAAGAAAATGATGGAAAGTGTGATCCAACAATCCTATTCTGGGTATATATCTGTATTAGTCCAGAGAGAGGAGAGAGAGAGAGAGAGAGAGAGAGAGAGAGAGAGAGAACCTGGTAGTGTCTTGGTCCTTGAGGCTGGATGCCTCAGCCACTGAGAATAATCCCACTGTGGCTGTCTCTTACTGGAAATACTGAGAACCTGGTAGTCTCTCGGTCCACAGGGAAGGCACCTCAGCAGTCTCAACCTGGTAGTGGAAACTGGGCACTTTCCTGGAGAGCCTCTGGCCCTCTGTCTATGATGGAAACCTGGAAACTCTGGTTCTAAGATCAGCAAAGGAATCAGCAGCTGTGGCAAGAGAGTATACTGATGAATTTCTTGCATATCATCATAGAACCTCCACCTGGCGATAGATGAAGAAAATGACTGAGCCCCACATTGGAGCACCGGACTGAGCTCCCAAGGTCCTGATGAGGAGCAGAAGGAGGGAGAACATGAGAAAGAAAGTCAGGACCGTGAGGGGTGCGTTCACCCATGGAGATGGTGGGACAGAACTAACGGGAGATCACCAAGTCCAGTTGGAATGGGACTGATGGATCATGAGACCAAACCGAACTCTCTGAATGTGGCCAACGGTGGAGGCTGACTGAGAAGCCAAGGACAAAGGCGCTGGGCTTTGATTCTTCTGCATGGACGGGCTCTGTGGGAGCCTTCTCAGCTTGGTTGATCACCTTCCTGGACCTGGGGGGAGTTGGGAGGACCTTGATCTTAACATAGAGTAGGGAACCCTGATGGCTCCTTGGCCTGGAGAGGGAGGGAGGGGGGTATGGGTGGAGGGGAGGGGAGGGAAGGGGGAGGAGGAAGGGAGTAGATGGAAATTTTTAAATATAAAAAAATAAACCATATATAAAAAATAGAAACTCAGTGGCGAGAGGAAGGCCAACTGAAGAGAAGGCGAGTACCTCCTCCTGCTGCATGCTTTTTATCTGGGCTCTGACCCAGAGGTGCTGTGCGCATCAACGAAGGCACTAAAGACAGTTGTTCAGCTGAGGCTGTACACTCAGGTGATTCTGATCTGTGGCGAGTTGATGTTAAGATCAAACATCACAATATCCAAAAGGATTAAAATTGGGATCTCAAAGAGCCATGGACACTCTCATCCATTCACTGTAGCATTATTTAAGACATGGAAACAAGCTAATGTCCATCCCTGATGACTGTAATAATCTCTCTACCTCTGTCATCTGTCTATCTGTCTGTCTCCCCCACCCCAGACACACACTGACGTCTTATTCTTTTAAAAGAAGGATTTTCTCACTTGAGACACCATGGGTGAACCTGAAGGGTGATGGCAAAGTGAACTATGCCAGCGATGGAAAGACAAATACCCCACGATGTCACTGTGCACCTAAAATAGATGAGCACATAGAAGCCGAGAGTCCAACAACCTCTCCTGCTCCGTGAGGTTTGGTCAGTGAGAAATTCCTAAACGATGACCAAAATAGTTTCTGTCTTTGGAGAGGCCTTTAAGGTTTTCAGAAACATTTCCTCTCTAAATGACTGCAAGCTTAGGGAAGTCTATTCAGTCACACTCAGTCACAGTGGGGAAAATGGATTAAACAAAGAAAGAACCTATGGAGGATATAGATCTCAGCAGTAGTTGGTGGGGACAGGTATGTGTGTCTGGTGGGGCATACAATAGGCTGGTGACCAGTAATGAATGACCCTAGGGACCAGCAGAATGACTATAATTAAAAGTACTTTATTAGGGTCATGAGGATGTCTGTGGCTTGTACAGTCACCTGAGGCCATGTTGATGTCTTGGTCTGTTCTGTTGCCAAAGCCCATGTCTGGGTCCATGGTCCTTCTGCAGATGGGGGTCATGTTGATGTTTGTGGCCTGTGTTACCACCAAAGATCATGTGGCTATCCAGGTTGTATGCTGCCCCTGAATCCATGTTGATGTCCGTGGGCTGAGCTGCCACCAGGGAACATATTGGTGCCCATGGCCCATCTTGCCCCAGAGACCATGCTGACTCTTTTGGCTTGTGATGCCACTGAGGGCTATGAATGTGTCCATGACTCCTGCAGTGGTAGAGGCCCATTTGATGTTTGTACAACCACTGGAGACCATGGTGATGTCGGTGGCAGGTAGTGATGCCAGAGGCTATATGGAAGTCCATGATCCATGCTCCCGCTGACTGTAAAAGAGGAGGAAGCTGGTTTTGCATTGTATCAATGACCGCAGACTCACTTTAGAGAAAGAGGGGCACAGATGAGTTTTGTGACAATTCCCCACCACCACTGAAAATAACAGCCTAGATAGTTTGCCATTGAAGAGAACTCTTAAATACCGTGATAAGGATGCTGAAGTATAGCTCTCCACAACTGATGACTTACGGTAAGGGTATGGTTGGAGAAGAACTCAGTTTTCTTTAAGGGGCTGGCCACTTGGATTCTGACCATGCTCCAGTAAGTATATAGGTAACACAAACTGGACTTTTTTTTTGTTTTTCTTCTTTTGGGAGGGCAGTTCACAAGTGTAGGGGGCAGACCTGGGAGGACTAGGAAGTGACTGTGATCATGGTGTATGATGTAAAATTCCCAAATAACCAAAGAAAATAGTATGTCGGAAAAAAGTACTTTTTTACAGATAAACAAATTTGCAAATGGTGGAGCTTATTCCGTCAGCTGTTCTTATCATTCACGCATAAAATGAGAGGAGGCTTTGCTTTGGGGGTCGCAGGGCTAGTGCAGGTAGCTGCGTGGCACAGGTAGGAGCTTATGTCTCACAGATATATGCCCATTTCCAGACTTCCCAAGTTGGATACACTTTACATATACAGCTTTTATCATGTGACTCCATAAAAGGCCTTAAAAAAACAATGGGGCGGGCCAACCAACACTTTGTCCTCTCTATGAAATTCGTTGTTTAAATAGTTGAAAGGATGGTGGTATTTATGTTATTTTCAGCATTTCGAAGGAAATTTGTATTGGCGGATGGCTTCCCGGTGTCCAGCAGCCCTGTACTGCTCCTGAGCCTGGTCCTCCACAGAGAAGCAAGCAACAGCTCTAAGATTACCTTGAACAGATGCAGGCTGAGTGGCAGGTGTAATGCCATGCCCAGCAGGACCAGTTGGCAGCTGTGAGCTGTGTCCTGTCAACACGCTCCAAGGAAGAGATGTTTTCTCGAATAAGTGGCAACCTTGGCTTTGGGAATTTATAAAAAGAAAGTATGGTTAAGGGCAAAGTCAAACTCAGTTCAACTTCCAACCAGGACTGGAGGGCACTGAGTAAGCACACAGCCCTGACTGTGCTGGTGAGCCCTGACACACAGTAGACCTGTTCACATGTTCCAGGATTGCAAAGTATCCTGTGAGCACGTAGTCTGAGAGCCATTGTCCTAAGTGTGACGAGGAACAAGCTGTCCCTTGGTAACGTAATTTTGTGCAATGCTGAGTTGAACAAAGTTCAGCTAGTTTCCTACTTGGGATTTCTCAGTACCCTTAGCACGCTAATGTCGTTCTTCCTTGGAAACCACAGGGGACTCTTTCCAAAATGCCCCATGGATAGCAAAATCTACATTACCCAAATGCCTCATAGAAAATAGCCCAACATTTGCACATAACTATCTATGGCCTTTTGTGTGGGACCTCGAGATCACTTCAATGTCCAATATGGTAATATGATTTAAATGGTTATTCTATTATGTTGTTTAGAGAATCAGGGTGAGATAAAAAAATCTTTATATGTTTAGTACATCTGCAATTTTAAAAGTGGTTTTGATCTGCTATTCACTGACATTGGACCCTTACATATGGAGGGCTAACCGTAAGTGGTTGGTCCCCAGAGAGGTTCAGAATTCATCTTTTCTCCATCATTTTTGACCATAGGACCATGTGTTTCTTTACAAGAATGTAGGCAGATACGAGGGTTCTGAGTAAACATGTTGACAAAATCTGTGGGATTTCATCTTGTCTTTTGTTTCTGAGCAAGGGCCAGACTGTTACCTGTGAAAGATTAATACAAAGGTTCTTTCTCTCCAGACTCTAATATACAACATAGCCACATACCTAGCATCTGGCCTATTTTAAGGTGAGAAATTTCCAAGACCCTGTGCTTACCTTAGGGAGACCTTAGGGACACTTCAAAGGCACAGAGGGGAAGGCAGAAACCTACAGACTCTAGTTTGGGTTTAGAGCATCCTTGAGGGTATTGGCCTTGTTAGATACACGCTCCTTCATGTTTCCTTTGCTTTTAAGGTTGTTTCCAAAGTGCAGCTTCCAGAGTGGCTCTGCATAGGATACATTAACTATGCGTTGGACCCAATTTTCTTCAACTAGATGGATACTATGGAAAGCCTCGGGATTTTCACATGAACTCTTCAGGCAATGCTAAACCTGTAGCCAGCATATCCTTAGCCTGAGTTAATGACTTGCCATGGTTTGGATTATTTTTCCTCATTGGTAAAATGTGGGAAAGGCAAAATGGAACAAACACAAACATGCACTGTATTTTATATGTTAGGGTTTCAATTGCTGTATGAAGAGATCCTATGACCAACTCTTACAAGGAAAGTATTAATTGGGGCTGGCTTACAGTTCAGAGGATTAGTTTATTGTCATCATGGTAGGTAGCATGGTGGTATGCAGGCAGACTTGGTGCTGGAAAAATAGATTAGAATTCGATATCCAGATCAGTAGATAGCAGGAAGAGCGTGAGACACTGGGCCTGGCTTGAGCATCTGAGACCTCAAAGCCCAGCCCCCAGGGACACACTTCCTCTAAAATAACTATACCAACTCCAACAAAGCCATGCCTTCCAATAGCGCTACTCCTTCTGGACCTATGTGGGCTGTTTTTAAACCAGCACGTGCACTAAACCTACTTCATGCTCGAGGTCATGCTTTAAGAATGTAGCAGTGGATTAAGTATCTTATTTGTTTACATGTATGACAGTAAGTTATAATACACTTTGTTATCTGCTGACAGTGCTACAGAGACAGAAGAAGAAGCAATGGATTTTGTCTTTTGACGATTCCTTCAAGTCCTGGTAATCTAGGTGAAACTAAGCTTTCAGATTCTTCCTGTCACAGTTGACCCTGTGACTTCTGGTCTACAAAACAACATTAGGAAACTCTCAGTATCACCATCATTGGTGCCAGGCAACTGTCAGCTGGTCTGCTGTTGACAGGATTTCTTCTGTGGAGACCTTGTTTGAGAGTAGCTCAGCTGGACTTCCCTGCTCCATCTCAAATGAGGGTAGCATCTCTCCTGAACACAAGTCTGCCTTGGAACATTTGGGCTGGTGTGGAACTGTGCACATGCCAGTCATTCTTCTGACCTACACTCTAGCTATTAGAGCAATAAAAAAATCCATATATATATATATATATATATATATATATATATATATATTGAAAACCCTAGGTTCCCACCTTTCTCAATGCCTAAGGGGAGATTAACTAAGTTAAATTCTTCATTCCAAACTTTGAAACTTCCCTGGTTCCAGGGATTCCCTCTTGAATTATCACACATCAGGCTTCCTGCTGAGGTGATTTATTTTATTTTTGAGATTGAGATTCCGGGTAGCTCAGGCTAGCCTTAAACTCCCTATTTAACTAAGGATGACCTTGAACTCCTGATCTTCCTGCCTCTACCTCCAAAGTGCTGGGATTATAGACAGGTACTCCGAGACTCTGAGACTCACTTTCCCCATCCCCCATTTTCATTTTTCTTCCTCTAGTTCCATTCCCAAATGCCACTTGCTGGAGACGATCAGCAGAAATAAAATCACCAACAGCAGTGAACTGCTGATCACGTTCATACCAAAAATCAAGCCAGGCCAGATGACCCGATGATGTTCAGCTGACCCAACTCATGAGGAAATGAGATTAAAGGCCTTCAGTATCTCCAGCAATCCCTACTGAGCCTTGGCCATTTCCCCTCCCTCTACAACGTCAACAAAAACCTCATTCTGCCTGTGACAAAAGCAGCATCCTTAGACGCTGCAGCCTCAGGCTCGCTCTCTCTGTAGTTCTTCCTCACCTCCACTTCCCAGGTATTCCATAGAAAACAGAGTTCACTGTGGCTCAAGATCACCAAAGGTGGTTGGCACAGGAATCTCTGGAACCTTAGCATGGGGAGTCCAGGAATGTGAAGACTCCCTGCCTCCTCCTCCGCTAGTCTGAAAATTTGCTGAGGGCAAATAGGAGGAAGGTCCTCTCAAGTCTTCTGAGCTGTCAGAAATCAGGTCCTGTCACATCTAGCTTCCAACAGAACTCACCACCAGTCAACATCCGCTATGCCAATCTCAGGAAGCTAACTCCAGCCCACTCTGTTGGTAAGTGTGAGTTCTCCCACCGTCTTCTCCAAATTCTTGGAGTTTTCAACCTCAACCTCTCCTTTCTCCCCCGCTCCCCTTCTTATCGAATGTATCCCTCCACTGGATTGGTTTTTACCCTCCTCCTCTCCTTGGACTTTCCACAGAACTAATTTTTTTTCTTCCACACACAGGAGCAGAGGAGCCCCCCTTGCATCTCACTACTTCGCTACCTCCCCCACGCCACTGCCTCACCACTGACTGATATTTTAAGATTATGTAACCAATGACGTAAGCCTCATTTGTTTAAAATAAACCCTATTTAACTCCTGCAAGGCATTAAAATTTAATACTATTATTGTAAGATCAATATTCAAATTTCCATTAGGAAGAATCCAAACACCAAAGTGGACAGATTAGAAAGGAACATCACTAACACTGCCCCCTCCCTGCCCTTCCCAGAGGCAAAGGCTACAAATGGTTCATCAAAATTTCTCTATAAGGTTGCTTGTAGACTTACAAATTGGTGTTCACTTAACATACCTTCTGCAAACTGACATTTTTGCTTAAGAATACGATAGAGATACTGTTCCATGCAAGTCTATGTATTTATGCTTCATTTAAAATGTTCAAGTAGTATTCCATTCAATGGATGTATAAAATTCAACTACCTAATCTCCTTTAGATGGATGTTGAGGCTGTTTCTCAAACATCCATCACAGGAACGGAAGAGTAACTTCCGTTTACTCTTCCGGAAGTTACTCTTCCGGAAGTTACTCTTCCGTTCCTGTGCTCTTTCATTTCCATGATGAACAAAGCTGCAGCACACTCCTCCCACACATCCTCACATCCTGTACTAGGAACACTAGATACCACTGCCGTTCCCTGCTCTCACATCATTAGCCCTGTCTTGGTTTTATTCCGCCACAGCAGACAACGGTCTTCCTCAGTGCAGAATTGCGGTTCTGGGTTCTCCCTTCTCTCTGTGACTGGTGTCTTCTGAAACTGCCAGGTCCTATTCCTTTTCTAATCAACTCTGATGTAGAAGCACCTCCTCACAACAGACCAGCATTCTCAAATGGCTTCATAGATGCATTCCTTACTATGAGGAAGGCCACCCACTGGAGCAGACACTATCCCGACCTGTGGCGTTGGGGTAAGGAGTGGGCCATTTGCTGTGATTGTTCACAAAGTGTTTAAAAAACAAAACAAAACAGAAGCTCGGAAAATTAAGAACCCAAGTGACTGAAGTAATTTAATGAAGGACTTTGAATTGATTCTCAGGCCTGTCTTCTTGTATACCCCGTGATCGCCAATAGCCTCTATGTTATATTTCCCCTTGGCTGTCGTATTCACAGAGGCTTACACTAACTAACACACTTGCAAGGCCGTGTAGAGGGATGTTCCCGAGAAGTATGTGTGCACCCCTCTCGTCCTCGACTGGGAACTCCTAGAGCCTCTACTGGTTGCTTCCTATGTCTAGTGCTTGCTGTATTCAATAGTTATCATGTCTGCTTGCTGACATATATCTGAGTGAACCAACCTAGAGCCACAGAAGCCCCTGGGCTAGATGAAAACCCCAAACTCATCTCTCAACAGCACGTGCTTAGACTGTGTTCACTTTCTGCTAATTCATGAAAACAGAATGCCTTCTTCTCCTAGGGCTCTGATTAAATAAAGAGAACTAGAACAGGCTCCTTATATTGGCAGGCAGTCAATCATAATGGTTTAAGAAACACAATCCCTGGGCTAGGGAGTTGGCTTAGAAGGTAGAGTGCTTGCTGTTGACTGACGTTCAGATCGCCTGTGTCTACATAATTGCTGGGTGGGTGTGGCAGCTTGTCTGTAACTCTGTAACTCAGAAGGGAGAGACAGCAGATCCTTGGAGCAAGCCCATTAGCTAGGCTGCTCAGATTGGTGACCTCTGGGTTCTGGGATAGACCCTGTATCAACATAAGGTAGACAGTGATGGAGGAAGACCCCCCCCCCCCCGCATGTAAAACCCCTACATGCACGTAAGTTTACATGTAGCACTGGAGTTAGATGTCCTCGGTTATTGAAGGCCATCATCACCAGTCATATGGAGCCACGTGTAGAGTTAAGCGAAGATTTGATGTTGGAGCCAGACTAGAACACTTTGCCCAGTGCCTGGCACACAGGAGGCTTGCGACATTTGTGAACTGCGTTACTGTCCTTATCATTGGTGGCGTCCACTTTCATTTTTGATCAGACATTTGCTTTCCCTAACACTGTGGAAAGCTCTGCCTGGGATAATTTGTCAGTTTATGTTTTCAAAGTTTTCACAGGAGTGGAATTTCTTTCTTGTCTCTGTTTACAAAACAAATACTTGTTGGGGCCTACTGCATTTCGGATCCTTCCATGCAGTACCCGGGCTGGTCTCTAAGCCTTTAGAGGAGTCTATGGAGGGAAAAGGAGCATGCTATAGTCGGAGCTGGGGAGGGAGGAAGGGAGTGGAGGGGGAGGGGTAAACCGTCCTTGCCCTTTTGTTGTTGTTTAGAAAGCTGCAGGAACCTCTGAAAAGCATGCCTCTTTTTACACTTCAAGATTTTGTTTCAAAATAACGTTTTCTTACAGTATGGTGGCTGGGTAGCTTCCGGTGACTGGTTCTTGGAGGTGGCAGTGCCATCTCTGCTGTTCAGGATGGAAAACTTCCTCATGGCAGCGGCTGCTAAGGGTGAATCAGGATACATCATTTGTTCTGGTCATGCGCATGCTCCTATCCACAGCCAACTAGGAACTTTGTCTGGTGGTGGCTGATGGGTGTTTTGTTTATGCTTTCCTGGATCTTTCCCAGGACTGTGTTAGTATAGGACCCTACCCTCAGATGGAAACAAGACCAACCGGGAAACAAAACACAAAACAAAATCCACGAAAATTCCCCAAACTCATGTCTTTTGGAACAAACTTTTCAGACTTAATCTGCAGGTTCTGCCCATCCAGAACTATCCATCCCACAGAACCACACTGAGTGTTTTAATTAGATTACCTCTAACAGAAGAAAGGAACTCCTTAGTAATGTTATTCATCACACGTGGAACTGCTTCCTTGCATCTGACCTGTGTGTTTCCCGATGCGAGTGAGGCCGTCCTTCAGCTGACACACCTGACAGACAGTTCAACTGGACTGTATGTCAGCAGCTGGACATACAAAGGGGAGAAAGGCTCTGCATTTCTTCTCAGTAACTGCGTCCCAGAGTTAGCTCTGTGCTGGGAAAGTTAACTCAGGTCTGCGGCACTGAGAGATTAGTATTCTCAGGGACGGAACCTTCAGGGTGACAAGGAGTCCATAGCTCAGTCACAGAGACTGTGTGTTGTGTTCACACCGGGGCTGCTGCTCGTTTTTCTCCTTGTTCCCCCCTTGCCCTGTCTGCCTGCTTTGTCACATTCTCTGTTGCGTGAAATGGTTGTTCAGGCAATTGCTCTAGAGTCAAATGAAAGAAAACTCACCGTGAGCCCCGGGTGTGACCTTGGACAAGTCCCTATCCTTTGTGAGGCCCTGGTTCTTCCTATGGAAGGTAGGCAGTCTCTTGCATCAGAGCAGATGCCACCACCTTCAACATTCTGGACTTCCCAAGTGCATTGTCCAGCTAAGGCAGTGACCTACCGGGAGAGGACAGAGAGAGCAGGCTGTGGCTTGGAATTCTCCAGAGCATTAGGTGGGAGGAGTTCCTCCCAATAAACCTGACTATGGATTAGAGCAGGCTGTTTCTCCAAAGCTCTGGTGTGGGTTGACTGGACCACACCTTTGGCAGTGCCCCAGCAACATCTGGAATGTGCTTATCGGAGAACATCAGACTCCTCAGCCTGACGCTTCCACCATCCAAATACCAAGAGAAATCAGGGTTGGCAGAAGGTGGGGCCCAGGGGATGTGCTGCCTATTCTGCTGCTGTTGACTATTCTGCTCGGAAAGAGTGCACTCCGATGATGCTTCAACACACGGAGTAGGTTATTCTCCCTGAATGACTTGTCCTCAAGAGGAACTGAGAGAGGGCCCTTGGGGACACTGACAGCTTACTGAAGACACTTCCGGGCCTAATGGTTTTGAAAAGAATTAGTTAATTAGTTAATTAATCTAATTAGAGAGGTGGGGCCAGGAGCCTGGGGTTGGAAGTAGGGACACTGGGGCTCCAGCTCTGGCTCCGGCACTACCTGGCTAAGCAGCCTTTGGGCAAGTTGTTTCATCAGTCTGTGTTTTAGTGTTCCCTCCTAGTCTCTTCCTGTCCTGGCACTCCTCCACTGTGATCTCTGAAGATAGAAACCACCTTGCTTTTAGAGCAGGGCCAGAAGTCACCTCCAGGCGTGTGTGTGTGTGTGTGTGTGTGTGTGTGTGTGTGTGTGTATTGATTTCTCTTATACGGAGGTGTGCCTCCGTAGAAAAGTCACATTCCCTCCCCCATGCTCCTTCATCTGAAGATCTTTGGGATATAACCAAGAAGGTGGGTGAGTGACGTGGATACTTGAAAACTAGAAGGGGCTTTGGGAATAATCGCCTAGCTATTTTAAGAATGCCACTCACCCGGTTGTTGGTTCGTGATGCTTGGCGTGTGTGGGAACTAGTATTTCCTAATTCCGAAGAGCCTGGGTACAAGAGCCAGGCTGTCTTCATTGTCATCCTTGCCACGCCAATGGGAATCATTTCAGGGCTTCACTCAGTATCGAGTGCTTATTTCGTGCCAAGCATTTCGCTGGGCTATTTTGCATGTATTACCACATCCTATGAGAGCCCTATAAAGCAGGTGCAAATTGTATCTGCATCTTACAGTGAGACTAAATGTAGAGTGGTCATGTGACTTACTTAAGGTCAAGTAGCTGCAAATGGCACTTGAGAGTTGAACACTAGTCTATTGACTCCAAAGCTTCCAGGCCTTATTTTATTTAATTTTCGTTCAAAAATCTACAAATAGGCATCACAGTCCCTATTTTACAACTAGCCCTTGAAAGTCTGAGGGCTAACAAGCTCCAGCTGGTAAAGATTACTGACAGGAGAGACAGAACACAACTTAGGCCTTCTCAACCTTCAAATCCTGGCTATTGATTTCTCTGGGCCATACTTAGACTTGGATGACTAAAGTTTAGCTGTTGTGAGAGGCCACTTATTTGTTTCTTGGCCACCTGGCAGCTCAGACCCGAAATAACCACACAGAAACTGTATTACTTAAATCATTTCTTGGCCCATTAGCTCTAGCTTCTTATTGGCTAACTCATATCTTAATTTAATCCATTTCCATTAATCTGTGCATCACTACCAGCAAAGTTTTGGCGTGTCTGTCTCCAGTGGCTGATCCAGGGCTTCTCTTGACTCTGCTTCCTTTCTCCCAGCATTCAGTTTAGTCCCCCCCACCCCGCCTATCTATCCTATCAGGCCAAACCAGTTTTTTTTTTTTTAATTAACCAATGGTATTCACAGCATACAGAGAGGAATCCCACATCATTTAGTCTTTTAGGAAAAGCCCCAGTAGTCTGACAGATGCACACTGTGGGTTGGCTGGAGTATCTACTTCAAAAGGAGGGATAGATCAGACATACACTGTACAGTGCTAAAGTATGCATGATCTCACACAGTCCTGGGCCTGCTTGCTTCATATCAGGCTGTTCAGGACCTTAGGCACATCGAGCCTCCCAGTTTGACTGGTCTTAGCTTTCCTAGTGAGGATATTTAAGAATCAACTGAGAGACGGCTCTGAAAAGACCGTGAGAAAGTGATGCACTCCAGATCATTGGTATTGATATTCTACCTCTCTGCTTTTGTCTTTCACCGAACTGGGCACTGAGCTGCATCACCTTCAAGTTTCTTGAGTCACACTGTCTCATCGTTCGAGCCTCCTATCCCATGATGGAGCAGCATGAAGCAGCATTAACGGCTCAGGGGCACTCCTGCCTGACTCATTTAAGACATGTCTCACCTAGGATGTGAGGCATTACAATGGCTGCCACTGTGACACATACTCCATCCCAGAAAGTCTGGAATGGGACATTCCTGAACAGATTCAGGCATGAGAAGAGAGAGGACACGTTATAAACAGATGGCCCAGGGCTTGGGAAAGACAAGAGATTGCTTTCATTTTTTTTTTAATGTTCTTGTTTTGAAAGGCTCTAAATAAAGGTATGGCTAAGTGTCCATTTCCCTGAGATTATTACCCTTTAGGAAACACACATTTCCATACACCTTTGTATTCCTTAACACCAGGGCTTCCTGCTTCTCAGCCTACTTATTCTAGTAGGCCTGGGTGGGGGGGTCCCTGGCATCCTTACCCACTCAGCCGTCCATGGGACAAGAGAAGAGGAAGACCGAGGACGTTTTCCAGTGACTGCCCAGCTCTGCAGGACTTAGTGCAAGTTCTTCCTCATGAGTAAGTATTTCCTCACTTTGATCTAGTGGCACCAAGGTGGCCAGGGATGCAGAACTTAGCTCCTTTGTGTCCTTGAAGAAGACAGAAGCAGCCTCAGAGTGAGAACATCTCTTCCTCGCTTCACCCAACAGGCTGTGGGAGAGTGATCAGAAGGGCTCAGAGGCACTGCGTAACTCAGCAGTAAAGGAGGGACTGCAGCACGGATGATAGCTCCCACAGGGACCTCCTCACTCGATGATGTCCCGTCCATGTAAATAGGAATGTGAAGACATCAGCACCTCTGTCTAAAGATTAGCTGCTGGAGAATTCCCTGCTTGAGATGGTACAAAAAAAGTAGCCTTTGACATGCAAAGGAAGAAGGCGACCATCAAGAAGATGATTGAGTTAGCCATCACCTATGGAGGGCCTTGCAGGGCCACGTTTGTTTTTGTGTGATAAACTAAGCTTTTTGTCCTATAAATAAGAAAGAAAGGGGAGAACAAAGTGCAAAAAGCTTCAAAGTCAAGCCACAGGAGTTCTGACACGAGATTTATGGAAAACTAGACTTCAGGATGATGTGTGTCTAATAAACACCATTCCTGAGCTTATAGTGACCTGCTCATGGTAACACTGGAAAGAACTGGCTTAAAAAGACAAAGAATATGTCTAACTAGAGCTTTTCTTGACTTTGTTAGACTTTAGCAACTTGGGGAAATTGAGTCATAAAAAATAATTTATATAAACTGACCTTATTTTAGCTTTTAAAACCACCTATTTATTTAAATGTTACACAAATGTTTTATTGTTAGATTGATAAATCTGCCCTTCTGTGTGTTCAACAACCAATTCTTTGAGGCCTACACCAATGAGGATAAGAGAGTCAAAAGGGACAAAAAACAGTTTGGCCTTTGTCCTCTAAGGAAAGATGAAACCCAGAGGAAGACGGTGCCTCTTTGGTAAGTCATATGTCCCCTTAGAGGGTGGACTCTAGCCAATGTTCATCTTAGAAGAAAGCATGATTACTTAGTTTGATGACAAATCTATAAACACTTTGTTGAATTTATTCAGTAGGTGGTGCTCTTTCTTTCTTGATTTTTTTTAAATCATCAAAGAAAGGCTACAATTGACTGAGTTCAGTCTTATAACTTATACCACAGTTACTGTAGATTTTTGCAAAATACTCTCTTGCTTTTCACACTCTTAGCTAAGTGATAGTGGAGCTTGTGTAAGTGGGGAAGATACATAGCTTCATTTATTATCAGGAGAAATAGAATTTGCTCATTTTTATTCAGTTTACTAAGACTTCTTCATAAGACTTGGAAGGCTTAACTGTTGATAATTTCTGATTGTTCACTAATGAAAGCCAACCCTTTAGACAAAGAGCATTGGTCAACACCGCGGTCCTATTGGGAAACGATGCCTAATATCATAAAAGAACAGTTGGTTGGTCTGGGTAGCCCTGGAACTCTGTATTTATAGGTTTTGTTTTGATTGTAACAATTCTTTAAAAATCTTAAAAAGACAGCATGTGTCTTAAGCCTGCTTTAGGCTGGGAAAACTTGGTTAATTATAAGAACAACAAGTTGGTTCAATGTTATGTCCTTGGTAAACCAAAGACCCTTTTATACTAAAAATAGACTTTATATATGAAAATAGACTTCTGACATTGTTGTATGTGCTTAAAATTTCTTAAAATATGCTTATTTCTTACTATATAAACGTGTATCTTTATAAACCATAAAGATGATGGAAAAAAGACACACTATTTTTAAAATTGTGCCTCCCATCTGTGACCAAGGAAACTGAAGATTCATTTTTTGAAAAGCTGTCTACTGATTATCTATTCTACATTGTCATACATTAGGACCCAGGGACTTCTTGTCCAAGAGAGTTTGCAGTGTATCAGTTTCAGCCTGATGACCTGGTGCTGATAAAAACCTGGAGAGAGGACAAGGTCCCATCCATTGTGTGGGGGGGTGTCTTAATAAATTCTGCTGACACCACAACTGTATGGATTGCTGAAAGAAGTGAATTTACTACACTCCCGAGTCAAGGAGCCAATTAAGGAGGCGCCAACACCCGAAGGGGGAGATCAAAGAGAAGCATCTGGGTCATCCAAGGAGCCTTTCAGTTACTTCTAAAGAAGACCTGATGATGTCTGCACAAGGAACACAAAGTTGGTGGAGGCGATCTTCTTTTTACTTTTACTAAGTCTGCTGCTTATGACGCTGGTGTTATTGTGGGGGGAAAGCCTCTTAATAGATAGAATATTTCTAGTCTGGAATTCAGACAGAAAACCTATTGAACTAATCCAACTTTAAAATTCCCCATTTTGGGGGTCCCTGGTTAGTTCAATTTCTGGAGTCTAACCTATGTAGGGAAGATTACTATTATACAGAGAATAGGTTTCAGATAGAAAAAAAAAAGCTTGACATAAAGAATTAATGCTTGGGTAAAAAGTATCAAATTTACAATGCAGGCACACTAGACAAGAGTGATTGTCAGGCTTGCACAGCAGAGCATCCATTTTCTTTCCCCTAGCACAGGACAGAGACCCCACTTGGGTAACTGTGTGCTAGCCTCATTTCAGGATGAAGCTATTTGGAGAATAAGACTTCCCAGAGTCTGTCTCTCCTGTGCTTCTCTTCAGTATGGAAAGACTGGCCCATCAAAATTTTCTTTTCTTTCCATAGGAAATTACTCCTCATGTATCATATGGCAGGGAAATGGATTCCCTTGCCCAGTGGGGTTCTTGGAACCTATGCCTATGCTCTGAATGTTTCAAACAACAAAAGGACGGATAACAATTGCTTTGCACTCAACGTCTCCCAGGCTGACTTATGGTGGTACTGTGAACAGCAGAAACTACTCAACCCTTCCTTCCACTTGTATGGGATCTGTGTGCTGGTTCAATTGGCCATACCCTTCCCCCTAGCTCCTAGCTTTCATTCTCCCCCCTTGTTTTCTTTCTTTCTTTCTTTCTTTCTTTCTTTCTTTCTTTCTTTCTTTCTTTCTTCCTTCCTTCCTTCCTTCCTTTCCCTTCCTCCCTCCCTCCCTCCCTTCCCTTCCCCTTCCTTCCTTCCTTCCTTCCTTCCTTCCTTCCTTCCTTCCTTCCTTCCTTTCTTTCTTTTCTTTTGAGACAGGGTTTCTCTGTTGCCTTGGCTTTCCTGGAACTCACTTTAGACAAGGCTGGCCTCGAACTCAGAGAGATCTGCATGTCTCTGCCTCCCCAGTGCTGGGTTTAAAGGCATGGGCCATGACCACCTATCATTTCCCTCTCTTAGTGAAACTAAACTAAACTTGACCAGGATCTTTTGGTGTCTATGCTGAGTCTATAGGAATCCTCAGAAGAGTTCTAAACAAATGGAAGACTAAATACCAAACAGCTACAGGATTCAAATTGACTACCAGCAGCAGTAAATAAAGATGTAGCGATTAACTTGAACTGTTCTAACTCGCAGGGTCTATCAGTGGTGTCAGGGATGCTCTTAAAGCAGTAGTTCTAAACCTGTGGGTCACAACACCTTTGGGGCATCAAATGACAGGGGTTGCATATCAGATATCCTGCATATCAGATATGTATACTACAATTCCTAACAGTAGCAATAATATAGAATAATATCATATTTGTACATTATAGTTATGAAGTAGCAATGAAGATAATTTTAATGGTTGGGCGTTGGGCCTCATGAGGCCAGTGTAATTTCCTAAGCCTACCTTGAGTTTGGTGAGGCTCAGTGTAACTTCCTGAGCCTAACTTGAGTTTGGAGAGGAATGACTCAGAACAGTCTGACCTAGGCTCGCCCCAGCCCAGCCACTGCTGATGTGGCAGGATATTATTGACCCTTATTCCTTACTCCACCTCACCCCATCTGAAGACTCCAGCCCACTACCTCAGCCCTATATAAGTTCCTGCCCTGATGCAATAAAGTGAGATCCTGCTTGGAAAGACTCCTGCTCAGTGTGTTTCTCCTCGGCTCTGCATCAGCCCTATCCGCTGGAGAACCTGGCAGTTGGGGGGGGGGGCAGTGGCGGTCACTGCAACATGGGAAACTGTATTAGAGAGTTTCAATGTTAGGAAGGTTGAGAACCACTGCCTTAAAGGAATGCCTAGCCAGCTGGATCCCTCAGCTGCATAATTTGGGAGAATGAGATTGCACTTACCATGAAGCTAACAGAAAGAAAATGTTTGAGTCATGCTTGATGAAAGATATTGTGCTTCTATTCCCAAGAACACGGCTCTTGGATCAACAATTTACTAGGGCCTTCCAAGGATTAGCCACCTGTGCCAATACATTTTAGAAAAATTAAGTAATTAAAACAAAAGTGAAACTAGAACCAATAAGAATAAAAAAGAAAGAGGGAGAAACTGTGGGAAACAAATTGTTATGGCTCAGTTTCAGCATGAAGCACTCTTCAGTTCTTCAGAGTTACAGATAAACAGAAAGCGCTAGGCCCCCTCTCTTCTGGTGGTGACTGGTGCTGGCTTCTCTCAGAGCTCCAAGGTCTGGAAGCTACAGGTAGCATCCCTGTGACTGAGCCACAATCAGGAAGGCGGGGGGTGGGGGGGGGGAGACACAGCCTCAAGCCTCAGAGTATCCATTACATAACTCTTTGTGTCTTTATAGGAGTAGGGACTTGGGAAGGTGGCACAAGTCCTAGCCTATGAGAAGACAGGACTGGCATTTCTAGCCGTCAGGGGACTTTGAAAATCCTTGACTTGTGCCGAGTCAGTGTGCCAGCCATTTTTCTCCGTTTCTCCGTGCTGCCTTCCCTTTCTGCAGAATAGCATATTAAAATCTCTTGATTTTTTTCCCCAGACTCTTGAATTGTTATTGTATTTCCAACAGTGATGATGACTCCCCAGTTAATTGTTCAGTTCCAGGCTTGGTCCGTTTCTTCTGGCTATTAAGGGTGAGGCTGTTTTGGCAAGGCTGCCTAAATCCAGAGACTAATTCCTACGCTGATTGGCTGCCCATTGTTTTTCTTTCTAACAGGCACCTCTAACGCATTGAGGATTGACGAAGTTCAAGGTTTCTTCAAATAATGGTCAGCCTTACAAGGGTGACAGGGCCGAGGAAAGCAAAAGCTGTGTGACCCCCATTTCCCGTGTTCACCCCCACACACCTGTTGAGCCATCCCACGGATTCCCCACCTGTCCCTGTGGCTCCTTCCTTGTGCTCTCTCTTCATTTGTTTGGGTTGCTTTCCGAGCACAAAGACTTGCATAAGAAATTGGCTTTGATTAGTTCAGCAATCTGGTCACGCGGCGGGGGCAGACTGGCTTATGGGCACCTGCTTGCCGTATGACTGATGCTCCAATACACGTGTGCTTGTGCAATTAAAGGAGAGCTGATTCTTTTGGCCCGGGCTGAATCCTGGGTGGCCCTAAGAATGTGAAAGAGTCACAGGCAGAATATGGGTAGGAGGAAGCCGGCGTGCCTGGCAAGGAAAATGGCATACAAAGGTAACTCCTCTCTTTGTCTCCCTGTGTTACCCACTGTGAGTGACTTAGAGGGTGGCAATGGGTCAGAGATGGCTAGGCAGGAGGCCAAGACAGCGAAGCTAGTGTACTGGCACACTCAATAGCCTATTTCCTATTTCCCAGGGCCTAGCAGGCCACAGACCCACACCCCTCCGTTTCCTCTCCTCCCGGCTCCTTAGCATGCCTGCCTCTTTGCAGTCCAAAGCTCAGCTCTGACCACCCCTTCCCCCCCCCCCCTCCACCGCCATCCGCCATCCAGCCTATCTTTCCCCATCTTCTGCATTCCATGCTCTTTTCCAGATCCACAGCTTCAAATCCCAGTTTTTTCTCCTGCCTGGTTATTGCAACACCTACCTCGTCGGGCTTCAGGACTCGGTCCCCTTACTACTCCTCGTGTCACGTGTGCTTCCAAGGAATCGTTCTGCAAGTTGTGGCAGGCGCCTATGCGAGTCTTTCTAAGCATAGAAATTTCAGATTCCGCTTTGCACTGTGTACAAACGGGGGTCATATTCATGACCTAGTTGTCTTTCCCTCCTGCCTTTATCTATTCTCACAGGACCCTGATCTCATCCAAAATGCCACCCAAAGATTTTGGGGTCCCTTAGTGAAATGGCACTGAAAACAGGCTGTACCCCACCAGCACAAACCTGAGCATACTTGCCAATGGTCTTCAATGAGATCAACATCTGTGTTAGGGAAATAACCATCCATTCCAACGTGGCATTCTTTAGCTGATGTGATTTGAAACAAATTATACACACATACAGCAACAAAAAGCACTGTGGCCTTCGTGGGTCGCTGGAGAAACACCACCCTAGCTTGTCTCGTAACCTGCCAAGCCGGGCCTCTCCCTGCACTCTCTCCTCAGCTCCCGGTTACCCTGTTGGCTCACTGGAGCAGTTTTATTATTTTTGTATTGGGAGCTCAATCCCTCCCTACTGCTGCTTCCTCCTGGAGGACAGCTCTCCAGAACATGTGCGGAGCAGCTGGCTTTAAAACATACACCTGCTGCTTAGAACATCTGCTCTCTGGTGTGGAAATTGGATTCAAATTTTAAAGCACGATTTACTTTACCCCTCTAAAATAATGTTTTTTTCCCCTGTTTAACACAGTCGTTTTTTTTCTAAAGAGTTTTTAAAATCAACTATTGAAATGCAGATTATAAACAATAAAGGGTGCTGATTGTGTGTGTGTGTGTGTGTGTGTGTGTGTGTGTGTATGGCTGCCCATGTACATTTAGAAGTCAGAGGTCACCTGCATCTTGGGCATCTTCATTAATTGTGCTTTGCCTCCCTGTTTTTCAGACAGGGTCACTTATTTTCCAGCTTACAGGTTTTGCTAGACAAGCTGCCCAGCAAGCCACCAGGCCCTCCTGACTCGGCCCCACCCCTCCCCGAGAACTGGCATTAAAGGCACTTGCTGTGACAATCAGTTTTTTATACTGGAGTATTGGGAATCCAAAGTCAGGTCCTCATGCATACACGTTGAGTTCTCTACCGACTGAGCCATTTCCCCAGCCCAAGCATACACTACTCTTATTGTACAGTTTGATGGGTTTTGACTAAAGCATGCACTTGGAAGATCACCATCCCAGTCAGAGATGGAGCAATGCCTGCTCCCCCTGGAAATCCCTCTAAGCACTCAGTGGCCAATCCCTCTTCAGAGGCAGCTGAAGGCAACAGCTGATCTGAGCTCTGCTATTATAGGTTAGTCTGGTTGCTTTTAGAATACTTTGTGGGTAGGCTGTCATGGATGCTTGGCTGCTGGCTGATTTGCCTGGTGCAGTGGTTTTCAGGGTCCCCGTGACTTGGATGTATCAGTGGTTCAATCCTTTGAGCTGCTGAGAAGCCTTTCGGTGTGTGTAGCACGTTTTGTTTACCCGTTCTCTTGTTGATAGACATCTGTCTGGGTTAGTTCCAGCTTTTGACTGCTTGGATAAAGTCCTCTGAACATTCGTGTACAAATCTTTGTTTTGACAACTGTTCTCATTTCCCTTGGGTAAATGCCTAGTAATAGAATTGCCGGGTCATCTGGCGAGGATTATGATTGACTTCATTAGGACTCAACATTAATCCCCAGGTCATATTGCTTTGACAGAATCACATGATATCAGACTGGACCCTAGGTTTGATGATCCTTGCTGAATTGCACTTTGCCATGGCGCTGTTCCTTTCTGAAATGGCCTCATTCCTTTTCTCCAGGGACTGGCTATACTGAATCACACAGGGAATTCTGCATCTTTCCTCTAGAAAAGTCCCAACCTTTCAGTTTGCTTATTGCTGTAAACACTGCTTAGTTCAGTGTTCCTGTTGGAGGCCTGACTCAGATTGCTTACATATTAAGAAATGACCGAATACCCTTTTCTCCCTTTCTAGAACCACTCATGATGTAAGGTCAACCCACATTCTCCAGCTTACTCCAGGAAATGTGTTTTCATCTTTGCTCCCAATGACACCATGTTGACTTCTCTGAATGACATCACCATTCAAATTGGAATTGCCTTGGCAAGGCCTTTTTTTTTGTTGGTCATGAGGAAGGCAGTGTCCTTGTTACTTTACCAGTAAATATTTCTCCCTTCCTTCTAGCACCCTTCATAATTTTTAACCCTACATTTACTTCCCCAAACCCTTATTTTTTCTTTCTCTTCCTCGTTTTGTTAGAAATCAAGCTACAAAGTGAGGAGGCTTGCCTGTATGTCCATCTCATCAATATGAACAGGGGTCCAACACAGTGTCTATTTGTAGTAGTGCCCAAGAAACTCATAGATAATAAAATGATAATTACCCAAGCCCTTTATCTGCATAACTTACCTGAAAATTAGTGACCTTTCCTATGAGTGCCAGATAGTTTTTAACCACAAAAGTTAGCATCTAGTTGTCTTACCCCTCCCTTTAAAGAAGCTTTTTTTTTTTTTTTTTTTTTTTTTTGGTTTTTCGAGACAGGGTTTCCCTGAAGTTTCTAGAGCCTGTCCTGGAGCTAGCTCTTGTAGACCAGGCTGGCCTCGAACTCAGAGATCCGCCTGCCTCTGCCTCCCGAGTGCTGGGATTAAAGGCGTGCGCCACCACCGCCCGGCTAAAGAAGCTTTTTAAAGATAAGGATGAGCAAAGTGCTGAGAACGAGTGACTCTGAGAGCTCAGCCCAACCCCCACCTCCACCCCAAGGTGCAGGGAGCATTGCAGAAGAGAAGGTGGAAAGAATGCAAGAACTGGAGCATGGGGAGGAGCGCTGTGGAACACTGCCCTCTGGACATGGTGTGACTGTTGCATGCATGAACCATAGCGACCGACTGTTGTCACCAACGACACAAGACCTGTTAAAAGGTTAAACCTGTTAAAAATTCAACGTGGATAGGGTTAGATTTCCTGACCCCTTTCCCCTGCTGAGAAGACATTGGCAGTTGATGATTTTGAGGGATGGATAGTCACTTTTATTTGGGCATTTGGCTACTGGTAGGCTGCCCATGCTGCGGTGGGTAGTCCCACACCCGTGTCACACGAGAAGCTCTAGTTGGACTTGTGGGTCATAGAAAACAAGAAGAACATGAAATCGTAAGGGAGATGTGTTGGGGATAGGGGAGAAGTTGAAGGAGGGAGTGGAGTCCTTATGGCCAAGATACATCGTGTACATGTATGAAAATGTGTATGAATAAATGATAGTAGCTAAAATATTAAACCGGGACCAGTATTCCATGCACACCCTTTCACATCAATGCACTGGGTACTTTTAGAGCATTGTTTACGTGTTGCACATATTTGTTTAAGTAAGCATTAAAAGAAAATTTCATTTGTGATTAAAAAGCTTGTCTGGGGACTGAAGAGATGTCTCATTGGGTAGAGTACTCACAGTGTGAGCATGAGGCCTGGATGCAGCAATGCCAATCTTCACACTTTTTTACTTTTAAATTAGTATGGCTAATAGTTATTCTATGTATATGGGTGTTTTTTGCCTGCATGGTGTCTGTGTATCTTAACACATGCCGATGCCAGTGGAGGGAGTCAGACTCTCCTGGAACTGTAGTTATGCGGATGTTTGTGAGCTACTATGTGGGTATTGGAACCAAGCCCAGGTCCTCAGCAAGAGTAACAAGTGCCCTTAACCAGTGAGCAATCTCTCTGACCCCACCATGCATCCTTAATTCCAGCACAGCCTTTTCAAGATGGGAAGCAAAGACAAGAGACTCCCCAAAGGTCTGTGAGTTAAGCAGCCTGAAGTGGCAGGTGAGGACTGACACCTGATCTCTACATGTGTGTATAGTATACACACTCCTGTACTCACACATGTGAATATGTACAAAGACATGCATGCACACATACATTATGTACACACATAATTATGTACACATTTAAAATATAGTTTGTCTAGAATTTGGTTGAGCTTGTTTTTAATTGGTATGGGAAGTCCTTCTGTATATGTATTGCTTTTATTGGTTAATGAATAAATCTGTTTCAGCCAGTGGCTTAACAGAAAAGAGCAAGACAGGAATTCCAAGCAGATAGGAGGAAGAAAGAAGGCAGAGTCAGGGAGAAGCCATGTAGCCGTCACAGAAAACAGACACCTCTGCCGGAGGCCACTGAAGCTTTGCTGTTAGTCCACGACCTCTTGGTGATGCACAAATTAATGGAGATCTTAGGATATAAGAACTAGCTAGAAATATTGGCTAAACAGCATTACAAATAACATAGTCTTGGTGTGATTATTTTGGGAGTCTGGGTGGCCTCTGTCAATATTCAATCATAAAACTAAGTTGACAGATCACAAATTTTCATGAGTGTGAGTAAAACAGCCTTGTCCAAACTTGAGATTCATCTAGATAATGAAAAAGCTCCATGGTCCATAGTCTTTCATCAACTTTCCCCATTTTCTTGTTTATCTCTTTATTTTCTCTGGCGTTTCTTTCAATCATTTTCCCTCTTTAAAAAAAATTCCTTTGAATCCTGCTATTGTAGAACTCTCATTTACATGGGGAAGTGTGGCGGTGTTACTGTTTAACCTCACTTGTCATTAGCTTGCCCCTGAGGCTTATAAATCTTGGAATCTGGCATGCCCAACTTCATAGAAACATGCTTATATGTGGGTCTTATTTCTCCCTCATAGGTTTAGTCAGTAGAAAAATAAATGGTGACTTGGCTGGTATGTTTGTTGGTGGTAAACCATTCAGATCTCTTATTGTCTGTGGGATACATCTCTGGCTGGGGAGATGAAATGGGTCATCAGTTGGGAAAGGAAAACAAGATATTATGTTCCCTCTCTCCATACATAGAAACAGGGGTTCAGACCACGCTGCAAATCTTCCTCAGCATTGGCCCCCTCACCTCCTGATAAAATGGGGGTCCAACTTGCTGAGACACCATCCTTGGGCCTGCCTGATGAGAAACACTTTCTGTCTTACTAGTAATGTGTGCTGTGGCAGATAAGAAGCCAACCAAACAGAATGAAAACAAACAAACTCTCACCTAAATTTATGGGAAATCTCCATGCAGCTTTCAGAAGACTTATTCCACCTAAGATGTTTCTGGAAAATCACCTGGTTTGACTCAGGGCTACCATTGTACAAATGATAAAGCAGTTGCCTGATTAAGTCTGCATGATTGAGGCTGGGACTGAAAGGGTCCAGCATCTGGCTTCCCATCCTGAAGCTGGTGCCCTTTAATTTCATCGGTCCGTCTCACTAAAGGATATTTTTAGTACATTGTACTTATTAAATATAGTTTTATGTTCTCTGACCCGTCCTAAAAGCTTGTGAGCCAAATGTTTTATATCCCTCTGAGAAACATAAATTAAATAGCTCATTTTATGTGCTCTCTAATTGATCTTGCAGCTTTGTTTGGAGACTCAACTCATGCAGAGGTGAAGGAACACAGTAAAAGAACCACCGCGCAAGGGGTAGGTGGTAGTATTCTCATTACAGTGAGTCCTTTGGGTGACCAAGGACACCCCATGTTCTACTTTGGTTTCTATTGCTGTGATAAGAATCATGACCAAAGCCACTAACGGGAAGAAATCATTGGTTTTTTTTTTTCAGTTTACATTTTATAGTCCAATATGAAGTAAGTCAGAACAGGAAGTCAGGGCTAGAACCTGGAGGCAGGAACGGAAGCAGAGGCCTTTGATTCACTGGCTCACCCCCCTGGCTTGCTTGACTTGCTTTTTTATACAACAAGGCCCAAATGCCCAAGGTTGGCACTGCCCACAGTGGTCTGAGCCTTCCCACATCAATGGTCAATCAGGAAAATACCCTAGGCTTGTGTACGGGCCAGTCTGAAAAAAACATTTTTTTTTTCAATTGAGGTTTCCTCTTTCTAGATGTCTGACTTTATTTACCCTCTGTGGCTATGAAAAAAAAAAAACACACAGCCAAAAACCACTTGAGAGGGAAGGATTTACATGCATGGTTTATCAATCCCAAACACAGCCAATCACTGAGGGAAGTCAGGAAGGGAACTGAAGCAGGGCAGGAACCCGGAAGCAGGAACTTAAGCAGAGACCATAGAGGAGTACTATGTAAGGGCTCTTTCTTCACGGCTTTCTCAGCTTGTTTTCTTAACTACCAGAACCACGTGCCCAAAGGTGGCATTGCCCACAATGGGCCAGACTCTCACACAGCAGTCATTAATGATGACAACGACCCACAGACTTGCCTACAGGTCAGTTTGTTTGAGGCATTTTCTCAGTCTAGATTTCCTCTTCTCAGATGGCTTTAGTTTGTGTCAAGTTGACAAAAAACTAACCATCATGTCCCCTTAAATTATTAGAGGGTCAGAGGACACTAAAGTTGCAAAGATATTGGTGAACAATGTGTGTGTGTGTGTGTGTGTGTGTGTGTGTAAACTGAAGCCCAGACAGGGAAAGGGTTGTCATTGGAGTTGTGCCGTGGTTAGTTAGCTGCAGAGACACAGGTAGAACTTGGTTTCCTTCCTCCCACAGTGATGCCTTTCTATCCACCTCATCAATGAACCTATTTCGTCTGGTTAGAGATGCCTATTCTGGGCATCATCCGTCCTGGTTAGAGATGCCTATACCAGGCATTAATTCCAATTTTTTTCTGTGTGTCACTGTAGGTCTAGGCATAGATGAAGTGGAATCTCACACGGGTTAACAACACTATCCTTGGAGCCAGTAACTATGTATGTACAGTGTTAGGTCTTTTCTTGGGGAGAGAGAACTAAAGCCTTATTTATCAGAGACTTGGCTTCAAGCATATATCCCCAGGCAACATCCGTTTCACAGGGCATCCCTTTGGTTGGAGGGTAAAGTTACATTTCCTCAGAAAGTTCCTGGAAACTACCCATCAGGTCTTCTAGCTGGGAAAGACAGCAGACTCGTAGTGAGAGGCTGGCAAGGTGACTGGATCTGCCAGTAGTGCCAACAGAACACCTCAGCAAGGCTCTGGCTGCCTCCGAGCCTCCATGTAGAGGCCTTGCTGGTTCTAGTATTGCCCAGTGTAAAAGGACAGGAAGGAAAGTTGGTGGTCCAGGTGTGTCTGTGAGAGCTTCTCGACTAGGTTAATTGAAGACTGGAGATCCACTCTAAATTCTGGCAGTACCATTCTGTGGGCTAGGGGGTCTTAAACTATATAAAAAGAGAAAGCAGTCTGGGCACCAGCATTTCTCTCTTTGCTTCCTAACTGCGGATACTGTATGACAAGTTATACTGCGCCACATAGTTCTTGCCATAATCGTTGCTAACCCTCAGGCTGCGAGCTAAAATCAGCTCTCAGCTCAAGTTTTGAGCTCTATTGTCTTTGAGCTGTATAATTGAGCACCACCTAGTTATTCATTTTGTCTCTATTTGTACAAGTGTATATAAATGTTGTATTTATAACTTTAGGCTGTGCTAACGGAGCTAATGCAGGTCAAATAGTGGTCACAGTCCTTGACATATAGAAGGTTTCCTTTTCTTTCCCGCCATTTTCATCATCACCCATGCCAAAAGTTCTTTCTGCTCTGGCGACCTGTGTTCATTGAAGCAACTGTTGCAGTGACCCAGGAGACACAAGGTGACTCCCTAAATCTACCCTTACCCTTACTAGGGAGTATCCTTGTTGGTTCTCTTGGCCTGCTCCCATCATGTGCTTGGGGAATAAACCAGCTCAAGCTTGAGCTCTTGAGACACAGCTGCTTCACCTCTAACCAGATCATATTTCCCGTAGAGAAGAGAGAAGGAGCAAAGACTAAGTTTCAGCTAAGCTCTTAGAGTACACTGTGACCCTCCTAAGGTGTCCACAGTGGGCTCTGAGCTCAGTGAGTCCCTCCTCAGATGCCATATGGAGACACCAAGCTTGATTTTCATTGTTAATTGGGTGACTTTGGCCAAGTTGTTTCATCCACACAAGGGCTCTGGGTTCTCTGAGCTCTGATATTTGGGTTGGTACTGAGAGGGATGTGTTTACCAACAGGTCACTGGGTGATGGGAAAGCTTGCTGACAATGTGAAAGATACAGATTTTGAGCTGGAGGGTGACCCTTGTTTGGTGTGGGAGGTCCTTCTGTCTATGTGTTGCTTTTATTGGTTAATGAATAAAGAACTGGCTTGGCCTATAGAATGGGGGGAGGGAGGCGGAGTCGGGGAGACGCCATGGAGCCTCTGCCAGAGTCAGACATGCCAAAACTTTGCCGATAAGCCACTGCCATGTGGAGATGGGTTAAATTAAGATGTAAGAGTTAGCCAATAAGGAGCTAGAGCTAATGGACCAAGCAGTGATTTAAATAATATGGTTTCTGTGTGATTATTTCGTGGCTGAGCAGCTGGGAACTAACTAGTGGCTTCCTTCCAACACTTGTTTGTGTGCTCTGTGGACCAGGATCCATGAGGGGAATCTTAGGGCAAGACCACAGAAGACAGTGTCACTGGACCTGTTCCTGAGCTGCTAGAGGAGTAGTGTTTAGAGGTATTCTCAGCTGTCTGGTATCTGTTTCACTGCCTGCCTTGGAAAATGGCTTCATTTCTTTGACTTTTTTCGATTGCTGGTGTCAAGGAAATGGCTGGGTGATGTCCTAATATTGCTAGTCAAGGCACACTGGCTTGCTGTACATGTCATTTGAGATTCATTGTAAACACTGATATGCTTACTGCCTCATGACTTGGGGTCCCTTCCTATGTTGGGTGGGGTGGCAGGAGGAAAGATGGTAAAGAATTACATTGTTTATAAAACCAGTTTCTCACTGGTACTGGGAGACTTGCACCATCCATTAGAAATGTGGTGTCTCATAGTCATCATGGTCTCTTTGTTGCTAGCAGGGTGGGCTGTTTTTACAGAGATTGGACCTGACATTAAA